>NC_048575.1:5819844-5939844 GCF_013265735.2 Oncorhynchus mykiss
TTATTTCAGCTCATGAAACATGGTACCAACACTTTACATGTTGCGTTTATATTTTTGATGAATGTATATTATCATATATTATTGTATTATACGGTGCATTCAGAAAGTATTCAGACCCCTTGACTTTTTCCACATTTTGTTATGTTACAGCCTTATTCTAAAATGTATTAAATAGTTTTTTGCCCCTCATCAATCTAAACCCAATACCCCATAATGACATCACAATACCCCATAATGACATCACAATACCCCATAATGACATCACAATACCCCATAATGACATCACAATACTCCATAATGACATCACAATACCCCATAATGACAAAACAAAAACATTTTTTTTTTAAATTTGTGCTAATTTATAAAACCAATAAAACTGAAATTTCACATTTATATAAGTATTCAGACCTTTTACTCAGTACTCTGTTGAAGTACCTTTGGCAACGATTACAGCCTTGAGTCTTCTTGAGTATGATGTTACAATCTTGGCACACCTGTATTTGTTGATTTTCTCCCATTCTTCGATGCAGATCCTCAAGCTCTGTCAGGTTTGGATGGGGAGTGTTGCTGCAAAGCTATTTTCTGGCAGGGCCACTCAAGGACATTCAGAGACTTGTCCCGAAGCCACTCCTGCGTTGTCTTGGCTGTGTGCTTAAGGTCATGTCCTGTTGGAAGGTGAACATTCGCCCCAGTGAGGTCCTGAGCGCTCTGGAACAGGTTTTCATCAAGGATCTCTCTGTACTTTGCTCCATTCATCTTTCCCTCGATCCTGACTAATCTCCCAATCCCTGCCACTGAAAAACATCCCCACAGCATGATGCTGCCACCACCATACTTCGCTGTAGGGATGGTGCCAGGTTTCCTCCAGACATGACATTTGGCATTCAGGCCAAAGCTTTCAATCTTGGTTTCATCAGAGGCCTGATTGGTAGAGTGCTGCAGAGATGGTTGTCCTTCTGGAAGGTTCTCCCATCTCCATAGAGGAACTCTGGAGCTCTGTCAGAGTGACCATCAGGTTCTTGGTCACCTCACTGACCAAGGCCCTTCTCCCCCGTTTACTCAGTTTGGCCGGTCAGTTCCAGTAAGAGTCTTGGTGGATCTGAACTTCTTCAATTTACAAATGATGGAGTCCACTGTGTTGTTGCCGAACTTCAATGCTGCAGAAATGTTTTGGTACCCTTCCCCAGATCTCAAGGATGATCAATGGAAACAGGATGCACCTGAGCTCAATTTATAGTCTCATAACTAAGGGTCTGAATACTTATGTAAATAAGGTATTTCTGTTTCTTTTTTTTATTTTTATAATTTGCAAAAAAAAATCTAAAAACCTCACTTTGTCATTATGGGGTTATTGTGTGTAGATTGATGATAATTTTTTTTTTGATTTACTCCATTTTAGAATAAGGATATAATGTAATAAATATAATGTAATAAAAGGGGTCTGAATACTTCCCAAAGGTACTGAACAAAAATATAAACACAACATGTGACGTGTTAATAGTTGTATCCCTTTGGAGAAAATCACTTGAGGAATAAGTCAAAGACATTTTACAGAATTTGTTGACTTTATGGAGAATCTCCCCCCACATCTCATTGGTTGAATCTATATATAATCCTCACATAATGTTTCACACGTATAATGTATAATATGTAGCCTACGGCAGGTGATCCAATGTCTCGTTATTATGTTTTTCTTATTGTATATTTGTATATATAATTATAATTATTTGTATTTTTTTGTTACTCTCGTCTGTTACTGTCACTTTGTCCTATCGTTGTCTAATATCTTGTCATTTTGTCCTATCGTTGTCTAATATCTTGTCACTTTGTCCTATCGTTGTCTAATATCTTTTCCCTTTTGTTTTGAACGTTCTTAATTGGAAAATGCAAAAATAAAATATTCAACAAAAATATAAACCTAACATGTGAAGTGTTGGTCCCACGTTTCATCATCTGAAATAAAAGATCCAAGAAATGTTCCAGCTTAATTGGCACGTATAAGTTCAGTATATATTATAATTATTATTACATACACGCGCACACACACACACACACACACACATCTTTCCCCAATCTGATACCCCAAACAACAGGATGTCTCCCACTAATCAAATGATGGAATAACCTAATGAGGTTTCAAATAGCTGTGTGTGTGTGTGTGTGTGTGTGTGTGTGTGTGTGTGTGTGTATGTGTGTGTGTGATTTATGATTTAATATCTGATCCTCTCTAATTAGCTACATCCCAAATGGTCACCTAACACAGAATGCACACACACACACACACACACACACACACACACACACACACACACACACACACACACACCGCCTCCTCACAGTCCCACAGTTAATATCACCGCGGCAACATCTGGAAGCAGGCCTTGGAGATAGGGGGGGAGGGAGGGCGGGGGCGGGCGGCCTGTGCAGTTTTACAAAAAACATTCATTTAGATTCGATTGGATTACTTTAATAGTAGTGGCTTATATAACACCAAAAAGACAGGAATCCCCTTTACATAGACTGACTTCGTCTAGCCTGAGTGCCAGTCGGTTTGTGCCATCATGCCAACTCATTCAAAACGTTTGGCTTCAGAAGGTAGAGCAACGGAGATGGAAAGAACACAAAAAACAGATCTGGGAACCAGGCTAATAACTTGGGAATTTAAAAAGTGTCTGAGCCTAGCTCAACGAGGTTTAGCTGTAGTAGTCCGTGGTAAATCGGGGTACAGCGTCATTCAGACACATGTTTTGATCCGGGTTGGGAAATAGGATTAAATCTGCTGATTCCAAAAGGGCTATTCCTGAGGCTACCCGGAATGACGACAAACAAGTCTGCGTCCCAATTGTCACCCCAATACATATATAATGCACTTCCTTTGACCAGAGCCCATGACCAGAGCCCTATGGGTAGTGCACTGTATAAGGGACTAGGGTGCCTTTCAGGACAAAGACAAAGTCCCCTTCTCCATTCCAGCTAGAGCATAAATCAATCTTAATCTTGGCCCACACACACACACACACACACACACACACAAAAACACCCCACCACCCCCTCAGACACACACACTCACACTCCTCCCCTCTCCTCCACACACACACATTACACACACACACACACACTACTCCCCTCTCCTCCACACACACACACACACACACTCACACTCCTCCCCTCTCCTCCACACACACACACACATTACACACACACACACACACCCTTCCCTTTCTCTCCTACCTTCCGGCAGGGCTGCTATCAGCGCTCCCCCAAGCCTCAGTCTTGGTCCTGGGGACTGGGGGTTGGAGCATCTCTGCTGCCAGTGGGTCGGGGTCTTCCTCCTCCCTGCCAGCCCACTCCCCCACCACCCTGGGCTGCAGCCCTGAGTTATACCCCCCCAGGTTCTGGAGGGAGGGGGAGAAAGAGAGAGAGAGTGTCATATGGTCATTACATTCAGAGTGTTTGACGATGATACTTCCTAGCCAGATATGAAATATAGACGCTATCAAAACCAAGTGGGAGGTATCATGAGAGATCATGAGAATGGGGGAAGTGCAATACAACCCAAACATCAATAGAACCCAATGCACCCCAATAAGACCCAATACGACCCAATACAACCCAATAATCAATACAACTCAATACAACCCAATACACCCCAATACAACACAAACATCAATACAACCCAGACATCAATACAACCTAAACATCAATACAACCCAAACATCAATACAACTCAAACATCAATACAACCCAAACATCAATACACCCCAAACATCAATACAACCCAAACATCAATACAACCCAAACATCAATACACCCCAAACATCAATACACCCCAATACAACCAGACATCAATACACCCCAAACATCAATACAACCCAAACATCAATACACCCCAAACATCAATACAACCCAAACATCAATACAACCCAATACAACCCAAACATCAATACACCCCAAACATCAATACAACCCAAACATCAATAAAACCCAATACAACCCAAACATCAATACACCCCAAACATCAATACAACCCAAACATCAATACACCCCAAACATCAATACACCCCAAACATCAATACAACCCAAACATCAATACAACCCAATACAACCCAAACATCAATACAACCCAAACATCAATACAACCCAAACATCAATACACCCCAAACATCAATACACCCCAAACATCAATACACCCCAAACATCAATACAACCCAAACATCAATACAACCCAATACAACCCAAACATCAATACAACCCAAACATCAATACACCCCAAACATCAATACAACCCAAACATCAATACAACCCAAACATCAATACAACCCAAACATCAATACACCCCAAACATCAATAAAACCCAATACAACCCAAACATCAATACACCCCAAACATCAATACAACCCAAACATCAATACACCCCAAACATCAATACACCCCAATACAACCCAAACATCAATACACCCCAAACATCAATACAACCCAAACATCAATAAAACCCAATACAACCCAAACATCAATACACCCCAAACATCAATACAACCCAAACATCAATACAACCCAATACAACCCAAACATCAATACAACCCAAACATCAATACACCCCAAACATCAATACAACCCAAACATCAATACAACCCAAACATCAATACAACCCAAACATCAATACACCCCAAACATCAATAAAACCCAATACAACCCAAACATCAATACACCCCAAACATCAATACAACCCAAACATCAATACACCCCAAACATCAATACACCCCAATACAACCCAAACATCAATACACCCCAAACATCAATACAACCCAAACATCAATAAAACCCAATACAACCCAAACATCAATACACCCCAAACATCAATACAACCCAAACATCAATACACCCCAAACATCAATACACCCCAAACATCAATACAACCCAAACATCAATACAACCCAATACAACCCAAACATCAATACAACCCAAACATCAATACAACCCAAACATCAATACACCCCAAACATCAATACACCCCAAACATCAATACACCCCAAACATCAATACAACCCAAACATCAATACAACCCAATACAACCCAAACATCAATACAACCCAAACATCAATACACCCCAAACATCAATACAACCCAAACATCAATACAACCCAAACATCAATACAACCCAAACATCAATACACCCCAAACATCAATACAACCCAAACATCAATACAACCCAATACAACCCAAACATCAATACACCCCAAACATCAATACAACCCAAACATCAATACAACCCAATCATCAATACAACCCAAACATCAATACACCCCAAACATCAATACAACCCAATACAACCCAAACATCAATACACCCCAAACATCAATACAACCCAAACATCAATACAACCCAATCATCAATACAACCCAATCATCAATACAACCCAAACATCAATACAACCCAAACATCAATACAACCCAAACATCAATACAACCCAAACATCAATACAGCCCAAACATCAATACACCCCAAACATCAATACAACCCAAACATCAATACAACCCAAACATCAATACAACCCAAACATCAATACAACCCAAACATCAATACAACCCAAACATCAATACAACCCAAACATCAATACAACCCAAACATCAATACAACCAAAAAATCAATATAACCCAAACATCAATACAACCCAAACATCAATACACCCCAATACATCCAGATATCAATACACCCCAAACATCAATACACCCCAATACAACCAGACATCAATACACCCCAATACAACCAAAAAATCAATATAACCCAAACATCAATACAACCCAAACATCAATACACCCCAATACAACCAGACATCAATACACCCCAATACAACCAGATATCAATACACCCCAAACATCAATACACCCCAATACAACCAGACATCAATACACCCCAATACAACCAGAAATCAATACACCCCAAACATCAATACACCCCAATACAACCAGACATCAATACACCCCAATACAACCAGACATCAATACACCCCAATACAACCAGATATCAATACACCCCAAACATCAATACACCCCAATACAACCAGACATCAATACACCCCAATACAACCCAAACATCAATACAACCCAAACATCAATACAACCCAAACATCAATACAACCCAATACAACCCAAACATCAATACACCCCAATACAACCAGACATCAATACAACCCAAACATCAATACAACCCAAACATCAATACAACCCAATACAACCCAAACATCAATACACCCCAATACAACCCAAACATCAATACACCCCAAACATCAATACACCCCAAACATCAATACAACCAAAAAATCAATATAACCCAAACATCAATACACCCCAAACATCAATACACCCCAAACATCAATACAACCAAAAAATCAATACACCCCAAACATCAATACACCCCAAACATCAATACAACCCAAACATCAATACAACCCAAACATCAATACAACCCAAACATCAATACAACCCAAACATCAATACAACCCAAACATCAATACAACCCAAACATCAATATAACCCAAACATCAATACAGCCCAAACATCAAAACACCCCAAACATCAATACAACCCAAACATCAATACAACCCAAACATCAATACAACCCAAACATCAATACAACCCAAACATCAATACAACCCAAACATCAATACAACCCAAACATCAATACAACCCAAACATCAATACAACCCAAACATCAATACAACCAAAAAATCAATATAACCCAAACATCAATACAACCCAAACATCAATAAACCCCAATACAACCAGATATCAATACACCCCAAACATCAATACACCCCAATACAACCAGACATCAATACACCCCAATACAACCAAAAAATCAATATAACCCAAACATCAATACAACCCAAACATCAATACACCCCAATACAACCAGACATCAATACACCCCAATACAACCAGATATCAATACACCCCAAACATCAATACACCCCAATACAACCAGACATCAATACACCCCAATACAACCAGATATCAATACACCCCAAACATCAATACACCCCAATACAACCAGACATCAATACACCCCAATACAACCAGACATCAATACACCCCAATACAACCAGATATCAATACACCCCAAACATCAATACACCCCAATACAACCAGACATCAATACACCCCAATACAACCAGACATCAATACACCCCAATACAACCAGACATCAATACACCCCAAACATCAATACACCCCAATACAACCAGATATCAATACACCCCAAACATCAATACACCCCAATACAACCAGACATCAATACACCCCAATACAACCAGACATCAATACACCCCAATACAACCAGACATCAATACACCCCAAACATCAATACACCCCAATACAACCAGACATCAATACACCCCAATACAACCAGATATCAATACACCCCAAACATCAATACACCCCAATACAACCAGACATCAATACACCCCAATACAACCAGACATCAATACACCCCAAACATCAATACACCCCAATACAACCCAAACATCAATACACCCCAATACAACCAGATATCAATACACCCCAAACATCAATACACCCCAATACAACCAGACATCAATACACCCCAATACAACCAGATATCAATACACCCCAAACATCAATACACCCCAATACAACCAGACATCAATACACCCCAATACAACCAGACATCAATACACCCCAATACAACCAGATATCAATACACCCCAAACATCAATACACCCCAATACAACCAGACATCAATACACCCCAATACAACCAGACATCAATACACCCCAATACAACCAGACATCAATACACCCCAAACATCAATACACCCCAATACAACCAGATATCAATACACCCCAAACATCAATACACCCCAATACAACCAGACATCAATACACCCCAATACAACCAGACATCAATACACCCCAATACAACCAGACATCAATACACCCCAAACATCAATACACCCCAATACAACCAGACATCAATACACCCCAATACAACCAGATATCAATACACCCCAAACATCAATACACCCCAATACAACCAGACATCAATACACCCCAATACAACCAGACATCAATACACCCCAAACATCAATACACCCCAATACAACCCAAACATCAATACACCCCAATACAACCAGATATCAATACACCCCAAACATCAATACACCCCAATACAACCAGACATCAATACACCCCAAACATCAATACACCCCAATACAACCCAAACATCAATACACCCCAATACAACCAGATATCAATACACCCCAAACATCAATACACCCCAATACAACCAGACATCAATACACCCCAATACAACCAAAAAATCAATATAACCCAAACATCAATACAACCCAAACATCAATACACCCCAATACAACCAGACATCAATACACCCCAATACAACCAGATATCAATACACCCCAAACATCAATACACCCCAATACAACCAGACATCAATACACCCCAATACAACCAGAAATCAATACACCCCAAACATCAATACACCCCAATACAACCAGACATCAATACACCCCAATACAACCAGACATCAATACACCCCAATACAACCAGATATCAATACACCCCAAACATCAATACACCCCAATACAACCAGACATCAATACACCCCAATACAACCCAAACATCAATACAACCCAAACATCAATACAACCCAAACATCAATACAACCCAATACAACCCAAACATCAATACACCCCAATACAACCAGACATCAATACAACCCAAACATCAATACAACCCAAACATCAATACAACCCAATACAACCCAAACATCAATACACCCCAATACAACCCAAACATCAATACACCCCAAACATCAATACACCCCAAACATCAATACAACCAAAAAATCAATATAACCCAAACATCAATACACCCCAAACATCAATACACCCCAAACATCAATACAACCAAAAAATCAATACACCCCAAACATCAATACACCCCAAACATCAATACAACCCAAACATCAATACAACCCAAACATCAATACAACCCAAACTTCAATACAACCCAAACATCAATACAACCCAAACATCAATACAACCCAAACATCAATATAACCCAAACATCAATACAGCCCAAACATCAAAACACCCCAAACATCAATACAACCCAAACATCAATACAACCCAAACATCAATACAACCCAAACATCAATACAACCCAAACATCAATACAACCCAAACATCAATACAACCCAAACATCAATACAACCCAAACATCAATACAACCCAAACATCAATACAACCAAAAAATCAATATAACCCAAACATCAATACAACCCAAACATCAATAAACCCCAATACAACCAGATATCAATACACCCCAAACATCAATACACCCCAATACAACCAGACATCAATACACCCCAATACAACCAAAAAATCTATATAACCCAAACATCAATACAACCCAAACATCAATACACCCCAATACAACCAGACATCAATACACCCCAATACAACCAGATATCAATACACCCCAAACATCAATACACCCCAATACAACCAGACATCAATACACCCCAATACAACCAGATATCAATACACCCCAAACATCAATACACCCCAATACAACCAGACATCAATACACCCCAATACAACCAGACATCAATACACCCCAATACAACCAGATATCAATACACCCCAAACATCAATACACCCCAATACAACCAGACATCAATACACCCCAATACAACCAGACATCAATACACCCCAAACATCAATACACCCCAATACAACCAGATATCAATACACCCCAAACATCAATACACCCCAATACAACCAGACATCAATACACCCCAATACAACCAGACATCAATACACCCCAATACAACCAGACATCAATACACCCCAAACATCAATACACCCCAATACAACCAGACATCAATACACCCCAATACAACCAGATATCAATACACCCCAAACATCAATACACCCCAATACAACCAGACATCAATACACCCCAATACAACCAGACATCAATACACCCCAAACATCAATACACCCCAATACAACCAGACATCAATACACCCCAAACATCAATACACCCCAATACAACCAGACATCAATACACCCCAATACAACCAGACATCAATACACCCCAATACAACCAGACATCAATACACCCCAAACATCAATACACCCCAATACAACCAGATATCAATACACCCCAAACATCAATACACCCCAATACAACCAGACATCAATACACCCCAATACAACCAGACATCAATACACCCCAAACATCAATACACCCCAATACAACCAGATATCAATACACCCCAAACATCAATACACCCCAATACAACCAGACATCAATACACCCCAATACAACCAGACATCAATACACCCCAATACAACCAGATATCAATACACCCCAAACATCAATACACCCCAATACAACCAGACATCAATACACCCCAATACAACCAGACATCAATACACCCCAAACATCAATACACCCCAATACAACCAGATATCAATACACCCCAATACAACCAGACATCAATACACCCCAATACAACCAGACATCAATACACCCCAAACATCAATACAACCCAATACAACCAGACATCAATACACCCCAAACATCAATACACCCCAATAAAACCAGATATCAATACACCCCAAACATCAATACACCCCAATACAACCAGACATCAATACACCCCAATACAACCAGACATCAATATAACCCAAACATCAATACAGCCCAAACATCAAAACACCCCAAACATCAATACAACCCAAACATCAATACAACCCAAACATCAATACAACCCAAACATCAATACAACCCAAACATCAATACAACCCAAACATCAATACAACCCAAACATCAATACAACCCAAACATCAATACAACCCAAACATCAATACAACCAAAAAATCAATATAACCCAAACATCAATACAACCCAAACATCAATAAACCCCAATACAACCAGATATCAATACACCCCAAACATCAATACACCCCAATACAACCAGACATCAATACACCCCAATACAACCAAAAAATCAATATAACCCAAACATCAATACAACCCAAACATCAATACACCCCAATACAACCAGACATCAATACACCCCAATACAACCAGATATCAATACACCCCAAACATCAATACACCCCAATACAACCAGACATCAATACACCCCAATACAACCAGATATCAATACACCCCAAACATCAATACACCCCAATACAACCAGACATCAATACACCCCAATACAACCAGACATCAATACACCCCAATACAACCAGATATCAATACACCCCAAACATCAATACACCCCAATACAACCAGACATCAATACACCCCAATACAACCAGACATCAATACACCCCAATACAACCAGACATCAATACACCCCAAACATCAATACACCCCAATACAACCAGATATCAATACACCCCAAACATCAATACACCCCAATACAACCAGACATCAATACACCCCAATACAACCAGACATCAATACACCCCAATACAACCAGACATCAATACACCCCAAACATCAATACACCCCAATACAACCAGACATCAATACACCCCAATACAACCAGATATCAATACACCCCAAACATCAATACACCCCAATACAACCAGACATCAATACACCCCAATACAACCAGACATCAATACACCCCAAACATCAATACACCCCAATACAACCCAAACATCAATACACCCCAATACAACCAGATATCAATACACCCCAAACATCAATACACCCCAATACAACCAGACATCAATACACCCCAATACAACCAGATATCAATACACCCCAAACATCAATACACCCCAATACAACCAGACATCAATACACCCCAATACAACCAGACATCAATACACCCCAATACAACCAGATATCAATACACCCCAAACATCAATACACCCCAATACAACCAGACATCAATACACCCCAATACAACCAGACATCAATACACCCCAATACAACCAGACATCAATACACCCCAAACATCAATACACCCCAATACAACCAGATATCAATACACCCCAAACATCAATACACCCCAATACAACCAGACATCAATACACCCCAATACAACCAGACATCAATACACCCCAATACAACCAGACATCAATACACCCCAAACATCAATACACCCCAATACAACCAGACATCAATACACCCCAATACAACCAGATATCAATACACCCCAAACATCAATACACCCCAATACAACCAGACATCAATACACCCCAATACAACCAGACATCAATACACCCCAAACATCAATACACCCCAATACACCCCAAACATCAATACACCCCAATACAACCAGATATCAATACACCCCAAACATCAATACACCCCAATATAACCAGACATCAATACACCCCAAACATCAATACACCCCAATACAACCCAAACATCAATACACCCCAATACAACCAGATATCAATACACCCCAAACATCAATACACCCCAATACAACCAGACATCAATACACCCCAATACAACCAAAAAATCAATATAACCCAAACATCAATACAACCCAAACATCAATACACCCCAATACAACCAGACATCAATACACCCCAATACAACCAGATATCAATACACCCCAAACATCAATACACCCCAATACAACCAGACATCAATACACCCCAATACAACCAGAAATCAATACACCCCAAACATCAATACACCCCAATACAACCAGACATCAATACACCCCAATACAACCAGACATCAATACACCCCAATACAACCAGATATCAATACACCCCAAACATCAATACACCCCAATACAACCAGACATCAATACACCCCAATACAACCCAAACATCAATACAACCCAAACATCAATACAACCCAAACATCAATACAACCCAATACAACCCAAACATCAATACACCCCAATACAACCAGACATCAATACAACCCAAACATCAATACAACCCAAACATCAATACAACCCAATACAACCCAAACATCAATACACCCCAATACAACCCAAACATCAATACACCCCAAACATCAATACACCCCAAACATCAATACAACCAAAAAATCAATATAACCCAAACATCAATACACCCCAAACATCAATACACCCCAAACATCAATACAACCAAAAAATCAATACACCCCAAACATCAATACACCCCAAACATCAATACAACCCAAACATCAATACAACCCAAACATCAATACAACCCAAACTTCAATACAACCCAAACATCAATACAACCCAAACATCAATACAACCCAAACATCAATATAACCCAAACATCAATACAGCCCAAACATCAAAACACCCCAAACATCAATACAACCCAAACATCAATACAACCCAAACATCAATACAACCCAAACATCAATACAACCCAAACATCAATACAACCCAAACATCAATACAACCCAAACATCAATACAACCCAAACATCAATACAACCCAAACATCAATACAACCAAAAAATCAATATAACCCAAACATCAATACAACCCAAACATCAATAAACCCCAATACAACCAGATATCAATACACCCCAAACATCAATACACCCCAATACAACCAGACATCAATACACCCCAATACAACCAAAAAATCTATATAACCCAAACATCAATACAACCCAAACATCAATACACCCCAATACAACCAGACATCAATACACCCCAATACAACCAGATATCAATACACCCCAAACATCAATACACCCCAATACAACCAGACATCAATACACCCCAATACAACCAGATATCAATACACCCCAAACATCAATACACCCCAATACAACCAGACATCAATACACCCCAATACAACCAGACATCAATACACCCCAATACAACCAGATATCAATACACCCCAAACATCAATACACCCCAATACAACCAGACATCAATACACCCCAATACAACCAGACATCAATACACCCCAATACAACCAGACATCAATACACCCCAAACATCAATACACCCCAATACAACCAGATATCAATACACCCCAAACATCAATACACCCCAATACAACCAGACATCAATACACCCCAATACAACCAGACATCAATACACCCCAATACAACCAGACATCAATACACCCCAAACATCAATACACCCCAATACAACCAGACATCAATACACCCCAATACAACCAGATATCAATACACCCCAAACATCAATACACCCCAATACAACCAGACATCAATACACCCCAATACAACCAGACATCAATACACCCCAAACATCAATACACCCCAATACAACCAGACATCAATACACCCCAAACATCAATACACCCCAATACAACCAGACATCAATACACCCCAATACAACCAGACATCAATACACCCCAATACAACCAGACATCAATACACCCCAAACATCAATACACCCCAATACAACCAGATATCAATACACCCCAAACATCAATACACCCCAATACAACCAGACATCAATACACCCCAATACAACCAGACATCAATACACCCCAAACATCAATACACCCCAATACAACCAGATATCAATACACCCCAAACATCAATACACCCCAATACAACCAGACATCAATACACCCCAATACAACCAGACATCAATACACCCCAATACAACCAGATATCAATACACCCCAAACATCAATACACCCCAATACAACCAGACATCAATACACCCCAATACAACCAGACATCAATACACCCCAAACATCAATACACCCCAAACATCAATACACCCCAATACAACCAGACATCAATACACCCCAATACAACCAGACATCAATACACCCCAAACATCAATACACCCCAATACAACCAGATATCAATACACCCCAATACAACCAGACATCAATACACCCCAATACAACCAGACATCAATACACCCCAAACATCAATACAACCCAATACAACCAGACATCAATACACCCCAAACATCAATACACCCCAATAAAACCAGATATCAATACACCCCAAACATCAATACACCCCAATACAACCAGACATCAATACACCCCAATACAACCAGACATCAATACACCCCAAACATCAATACACCCCAATACAACCAGACATCAATACACCCCAATACAACCAGATATCAATACACCCCAAACATCAATACACCCCAATACAACCAGACATCAATACACCCCAATACAACCAGATATCAATACACCCCAATCATCAATACACCCCAATACAACCAGACATCAATACACCCCAATACAACCAGACATCAATACACCCCAATACAACCAGACATCAATACACCCCAAACATCAATACACCCCAATACAACCAGACATCAATACACCCCAATACAACCAGATATCAATACACCCCAAACATCAATACAACCCAATACAACCAGATATCAATACACCCCAAACATCAATACACCCCAATACAACCAGACATCAATACACCCCAAACATCAATACACCCCAATACAACCACACATCAATACACCCCAATACAACCAGATATCAATACACCCCAAACATCAATACACCCCAATACAACCAGACATCAATACACCCCAATACAACCAGATATCAATACACCCCAAAGATCAATACACCCCAATACAACCAGACATCAATACACCCCAATACAACCAGACATCAATACACCCCAAACATCAATACACCCCAATACAACCAGACATCAATACACCCCAATACAACCAGATATCAATACACCCCAAACATCAATACACCCCAATACAACCAGACATCAATACACCCCAAACATCAATACACCCCAATACAACCAGACATCAATACACCCCAATACAACCAGATATCAATACACCCCAAACATCAATACACCCCAATACAACCAGACATCAATACACCCCAATACAACCAGATATCAATACACCCCAAACATCAATACACCCCAATACAACCAGACATCAATACACCCCAATACAACCAGACATCAATACACCCCAATACAACCAGATATCAATACACCCCAAACATCAATACACCCCAATACAACCAGACATCAATACACCCCAATACAACCAGACATCAATACACCCCAATACAACCAGACATCAATACACCCCAAACATCAATACACCCCAATACAACCAGATATCAATACACCCCAATACAACCAGACATCAATACACCCCAATACAACCAGACATCAATACACCCCAAACATCAATACAACCCAATACAACCAGACATCAATACACCCCAAACATCAATACACCCCAATAAAACCAGATATCAATACACCCCAAACATCAATACACCCCAATACAACCAGACATCAATACACCCCAATACAACCAGACATCAATACACCCCAAACATCAATACACCCCAATACAACCAGACATCAATACACCCCAATACAACCAGATATCAATACACCCCAAACATCAATACACCCCAATACAACCAGACATCAATACACCCCAATACAACCAGATATCAATACACCCCAATCATCAATACACCCCAATACAACCAGACATCAATACACCCCAATACAACCAGACATCAATACACCCCAATACAACCAGACATCAATACACCCCAAACATCAATACACCCCAATACAACCAGACATCAATACACCCCAATACAACCAGATATCAATACACCCCAAACATCAATACAACCCAATACAACCAGATATCAATACACCCCAAACATCAATACACCCCAATACAACCAGACATCAATACACCCCAAACATCAATACACCCCAATACAACCACACATCAATACACCCCAATACAACCAGATATCAATACACCCCAAACATCAATACACCCCAATACAACCAGACATCAATACACCCCAATACAACCAGATATCAATACACCCCAAAGATCAATACACCCCAATACAACCAGACATCAATACACCCCAATACAACCAGACATCAATACACCCCAAACATCAATACACCCCAATACAACCAGACATCAATACACCCCAATACAACCAGATATCAATACACCCCAAACATCAATACACCCCAATACAACCAGAAATCAATACACCCCAAACATCAATACACCCCAATACAACCAGACATCAATACACCCCAATACAACCAGATATCAATACACCCCAAACATCAATACACCCCAATACAACCAGACATCAATACACCCCAATACAACCAGATATCAATACACCCCAAACATCAATACACCCCAATACAACCAGACATCAATACACCCCAATACAACCAGACATCAATACACCCCAATACAACCAGATATCAATACACCCCAAACATCAATACACCCCAATACAACCAGACATCAATACACCCCAATACAACCAGACATCAATACACCCCAAACATCAATACACCCCAAACATCAATACACCCCAATACAACCAGACATCAATACACCCCAATACAACCAGACATCAATACACCCCAAACATCAATACACCCCAATACAACCAGATATCAATACACCCCAATACAACCAGACATCAATACACCCCAATACAACCAGACATCAATACACCCCAAACATCAATACAACCCAATACAACCAGACATCAATACACCCCAAACATCAATACACCCCAATAAAACCAGATATCAATACACCCCAAACATCAATACACCCCAATACAACCAGACATCAATACACCCCAATACAACCAGACATCAATACACCCCAAACATCAATACACCCCAATACAACCAGACATCAATACACCCCAATACAACCAGATATCAATACACCCCAAACATCAATACACCCCAATACAACCAGACATCAATACACCCCAATACAACCAGATATCAATACACCCCAATCATCAATACACCCCAATACAACCAGACATCAATACACCCCAATACAACCAGACATCAATACACCCCAATACAACCAGACATCAATACACCCCAAACATCAATACACCCCAATACAACCAGACATCAATACACCCCAATACAACCAGATATCAATACACCCCAAACATCAATACAACCCAATACAACCAGATATCAATACACCCCAAACATCAATACACCCCAATACAACCAGACATCAATACACCCCAAACATCAATACACCCCAATACAACCACACATCAATACACCCCAATACAACCAGATATCAATACACCCCAAACATCAATACACCCCAATACAACCAGACATCAATACACCCCAATACAACCAGATATCAATACACCCCAAAGATCAATACACCCCAATACAACCAGACATCAATACACCCCAATACAACCAGACATCAATACACCCCAAACATCAATACACCCCAATACAACCAGACATCAATACACCCCAATACAACCAGATATCAATACACCCCAAACATCAATACACCCCAATACAACCAGACATCAATACACCCCAAACATCAATACACCCCAATACAACCAGACATCAATACACCCCAATACAACCAGATATCAATACACCCCAAACATCAATACACCCCAATACAACCAGACATCAATACACCCCAATACAACCAGATATCAATACACCCCAAACATCAATACACCCCAATACAACCAGACATCAATACACCCCAATACAACCAGACATCAATACACCCCAAACATCAATACACCCCAATACAACCAGACATCAATACACCCCAATACAACCAGATATCAATACACCCCAAACATCAATACACCCCAATACAACCAGACATCAATACACCCCAATACAACCAGATATCAATACACCCCAAACATCAATACACCCCAATACAACCAGATATCAATACACCCCAAACATCAATACACCCCAATACAACCAGACATCAATACACCCCAATACAACCAGACATCAATACACCCCAAACATCAATACACCCCAATACAACCAGATATCAATACACCCCAAACATCAATACACCCCAATACAACCAGACATCAATACACCCCAATACAACCAGACATCAATACACCCCAATACAACCAGATATCAATACACCCCAAACATCAATACACCCCAATACAACCAGACATCAATACACCCCAATACAACCAGACATCAATACACCCCAAACATCAATACACCCCAAACATCAATACACCCCAATACAACCAGACATGAATACACCCCAATACAACCAGACATCAATACACCCCAAACATCAATACACCCCAATACAACCAGATATCAATACACCCCAATACAACCAGACATCAATACACCCCAATACAACCAGACATCAATACACCCCAAACATCAATACAACCCAATACAACCAGACATCAATACACCCCAAACATCAATACACCCCAATACAACCAGATATCAATACACCCCAAACATCAATACACCCCAATACAACCAGACATCAATACACCCCAATACAACCAGACATCAATACACCCCAAACATCAATACACCCCAATACAACCAGACATCAATACACCCCAATACAACCAGATATCAATACACCCCAAACATCAATACACCCCAATACAACCAGACATCAATACACCCCAATACAACCAGATATCAATACACCCCAATCATCAATACACCCCAATAGAACCAGACATCAATACACCCCAATACAACCAGACATCAATACACCCCAATACAACCAGACATCAATACACCCCAAACATCAATACACCCCAATACAACCAGACATCAATACACCCCAATACAACCAGATATCAATACACCCCAAACATCAATACAACCCAATACAACCAGATATCAATACACCCCAAACATCAATACACCCCAATACAACCAGACATCAATACACCCCAATACAACCAGACATCAATACACCCCAATACAACCAGACATCAATACACCCCAAACATCAATACACCCCAATACAACCAGATATCAATACACCCCAAACATCAATACACCCCAATACAACCAGACATCAATACACCCCAATACAACCAGACATCAATACACCCCAAACATCAATACACCCCAATACAACCAGACATCAATACACCCCAATACAACCAGATATCAATACACCCCAAACATCAATACACCCCAATACAACCAGACATCAATACACCCCAAACATCAATACACCCCAATACAACCAGACATCAATACACCCCAATACAACCAGACATCAATACACCCCAATACAACCAGATATCAATACACCCCAAACATCAATACACCCCAATACAACCAGACATCAATACACCCCAAAACAACCAGATATCAATACACCCCAAACATCAATACACCCCAATACAACCAGACATCAATACACCCCAATACAACCAGACATCAATACACCCCAAACATCAATACACCCCAATACAACCAGACATCAATACACCCCAATACAACCAGATATCAATACACCCCAAACATCAATACACCACAATACAACCAGACATCAATACACCCCAAACATCAATACACCCCAATACAACCAGACATCAATACACCCCAATACAACCAGATATCAATACACCCCAAACATCAATACACCCCAATACAACCAGATATCAATACACCCCAAACATCAATACACCCCAATACAACCAGATATCAATACACCCCAAACATCAATACACCCCAATACAACCAGACATCAATACACCCCAAACATCAATACACCCCAATACAACCAGACATCAATACACCCCAATACAACCAGATATCAATACACCCCAAACATCAATACACCCCAATACAACCAGACATCAATACACCCCAAACATCAATACACCCCAAACATCAATACACCCCAAACATCAATACACCCCAATACAACCAGACATCAATACACCCCAATACAACCAGACATCAATACACCCCAATACAACCAGACATCAATACACCCCAAACATCAATACACCCCAATACAACCAGACATCAATACACCCCAATACAACCAGATATCAATACACCCCAATACAACCAGACATCAATACACCCCAAACATCAATACACCCCAATACAACCAGACATCAATACACCCCAAACATCAATACACCCCAATACAACCAGACATCAATACACCCCAATACAACCAGACATCAATACACCCCAAAACATCAATACACCCCAACACAACCAGATATCAATACACCCCAAACATCAATACACCCCAATACAACCAGACATCAATACACCCCAATACAACCAGACATCAATACACCCCAATACAACCAGACATCAATACACCACAAACATCAATACACCCCAATACAACCAGATATCAATACACCCCAAACATCAATACACCCCAATACAACCAGACATCAATACACCCCAATACAACCAGACATCAATACACCCCAAACATCAATACACCCCAATACAACCAGACATCAATACACCCCAATACAACCAGACATCAATACACCCCAATACAACCAGATATCAATACACCCCAAACATCAATACACCCCAATACACCCCAAACATCAATACACCCCAATACAACCAGACATCAATACACCCCAATCATCAATACACCCCAATACAACCAGACATCAATACACCCCAATACAACCAGACATCAATACACCCCAAACATCAATACACCCCAATACAACCAGACATCAATACACCCCAAACATCAATACACCCCAATACAACCAGACATCAATACACCCCAATACAACCAGACATCAATACACCCCAAACATCAATACACCCCAATACAACCAGACATCAATACACCCCAATACAACCAGATATCAATACACCCCAATACAACCAGACATCAATACACCCCAAACATCAATACACCCCAATACAACCAGACATCAATACACCCCAATACAACCAGACATCAATACACCCCAAACATCAATACACCCCAATACAACCAGACATCAATACACCCCAATACAACCAGACATCAATACACCCCAAACATCAATACACCCCAATACAACCAGACATCAATACACCCCAATACAACCAGACATCAATACACCCCAAACATCAATACACCCCAATACAACCAGACATCAATACACCCCAAACATCAATACACCCCAATACAACCAGACATCAATACACCCCAATACAACCAGACATCAATACACCCCAAACATCAATACACCCCAATACAACCAGATATCAATACACCCCAATACAACCAGATATCAATACACCCCAATACAACCAGACATCAATACACCCCAAACATCAATACACCCCAATACAACCAGACATCAATACACCCCAATACAACCAGACATCAATACACCCCTAAACATCAATACACCCCAATACAACCAGACATCAATACACCCCAGACATCAATACACCCCAATACAACCAGATATCAATACACCCCAAACATCAATACACCCCAATACAACCAGACATCAATACACCCCAATACAACCAGATATCAATACACCCCAAACATCAATACACCCCAATACAACCAGACATCAATACACCCCAATACAACCAGACATCAATACACCCCAATACAACCAGACATCAATACACCCCAAACATCAATACACCCCAATACAACCAGACATCAATACACCCCAAACATCAATACACCCCAATACAACCAGATATCAATACACCCCAATACAACCAGACATCAATACACCCCAATACAACCAGACATCAATACACCCCAAACATCAATACACACCAATACAACCAGACATCAATACACCCCAAACATCAATACACCCCAATACAACCAGACATCAATACACCCCAATACAACCAGACATCAATACACCCCAAACATCAATACACCCCAATACAACCAGATATCAATACACCCCAATACAACCAGACATCAATACACCCCAATACAACCAGACATCAATACACCCCAAACATCAATACAACCCAATACAACCAGACATCAATACACCCCAAACATCAATACACCCCAATACAACCAGATATCAATACACCCCAAACATCAATACACCCCAATACAACCAGACATCAATACACCCCAATACAACCAGACATCAATACACCCCAAACATCAATACACCCCAATACAACCAGACATCAATACACCCCAATACAACCAGATATCAATACACCCCAAACATCAATACACCCCAATACAACCAGACATCAATACACCCCAATACAACCAGATATCAATACACCCCAATCATCAATACACCCCAATACAACCAGACATCAATACACCCCAATACAACCAGACATCAATACACCCCAATACAACCAGACATCAATACACCCCAAACATCAATACACCCCAATACAACCAGACATCAATACACCCCAATACAACCAGATATCAATACACCCCAAACATCAATACAACCCAATACAACCAGATATCAATACACCCCAAACATCAATACACCCCAATACAACCAGACATCAATACACCCCAATACAACCAGACATCAATACACCCCAATACAACCAGACATCAATACACCCCAAACATCAATACACCCCAATACAACCAGATATCAATACACCCCAAACATCAATACACCCCAATACAACCAGACATCAATACACCCCAATACAACCAGACATCAATACACCCCAAACATCAATACACCCCAATACAACCAGACATCAATACACCCCAATACAACCAGATATCAATACACCCCAAACATCAATACACCCCAATACAACCAGACATCAATACACCCCAAACATCAATGCACCCCAATACAACCAGACATCAATACACCCCAATACAACCAGACATCAATACACCCCAATACAACCAGATATCAATACACCCCAAACATCAATACACCCCAATACAACCAGACATCAATACACCCCAATACAACCAGATATCAATACACCCCAAACATCAATACACCCCAATACAACCAGACATCAATACACCCCAATACAACCAGACATCAATACACCCCAAACATCAATACACCCCAATACAACCAGACATCAATACACCCCAATACAACCAGATATCAATACACCCCAAACATCAATACACCACAATACAACCAGACATCAATACACCCCAAACATCAATACACCCCAATACAACCAGACATCAATACACCCCAATACAACCAGATATCAATACACCCCAAACATCAATACACCCCAATACAACCAGATATCAATACACCCCAAACATCAATACACCCCAATACAACCAGATATCAATACACCCCAAACATCAATACACCCCAATACAACCAGACATCAATACACCCCAAACATCAATACACCCCAATACAACCAGACATCAATACACCCCAATACAACCAGATATCAATACACCCCAAACATCAATACACCCCAATACAACCAGATATCAATACACCCCAAACATCAATACACCCCAATACAACCAGATATCAATACACCCCAAACATCAATACACCCCAATACAACCAGACATCAATACACCCCAAACATCAATACACCCCAATACAACCAGACATCAATACACCCCAATACAACCAGATATCAATACACCCCAAACATCAATACACCCCAATACAACCAGACATCAATACACCCCAAACATCAATACACCCCAAACATCAATACACCCCAAACATCAATACACCCCAATACAACCAGACATCAATACACCCCAATACAACCAGACATCAATACACCCCAATACAACCAGACATCAATACACCCCAAACATCAATACACCCCAATACAACCAGACATCAATACACCCCAATACAACCAGATATCAATACACCCCAATACAACCAGACATCAATACACCCCAAACATCAATACACCCCAATACAACCAGACATCAATACACCCCAAACATCAATACACCCCAATACAACCAGACATCAATACACCCCAATACAACCAGACATCAATACACCCCAAAACATCAATACACCCCAATACAACCAGATATCAATACACCCCAAACATCAATACACCCCAATACAACCAGACATCAATACACCCCAATACAACCAGACATCAATACACCCCAATACAACCAGACATCAATACACCACAAACATCAATACACCCCAATACAACCAGATATCAATACACCCCAAACATCAATACACCCCAATACAACCAGACATCAATACACCCCAATACAACCAGACATCAATACACCCCAAACATCAATACACCCCAATACAACCAGACATCAATACACCCCAATACAACCAGACATCAATACACCCCAATACAACCAGATATCAATACACCCCAAACATCAATACACCCCAATACACCCCAAACATCAATACACCCCAATACAACCAGACATCAATACACCCCAATCATCAATACACCCCAATACAACCAGACATCAATACACCCCAATACAACCAGACATCAATACACCCCAAACATCAATACACCCCAATACAACCAGACATCAATACACCCCAAACATCAATACACCCCAATACAACCAGACATCAATACACCCCAATACAACCAGACATCAATACACCCCAAACATCAATACACCCCAATACAACCAGACATCAATACACCCCAATACAACCAGATATCAATACACCCCAATACAACCAGACATCAATACACCCCAAACATCAATACACCCCAATACAACCAGACATCAATACACCCCAATACAACCAGACATCAATACACCCCAAACATCAATACACCACAATACAACCAGACATCAATACATCCCAATACAACCAGACATCAATACACCCCAAACATCAATACACCCCAATACAACCAGACATCAATACACCCCAATACAACCAGACATCAATACACCCCAAACATCAATACACCCCAATACAACCAGACATCAATACACCCCAAACATCAATACACCCCAATACAACCAGACATCAATACACCCCAATACAACCAGACATCAATACACCCCAATACAACCAGACATCAATACACCCCAAACATCAATACACCCCAATACAACCAGATATCAATACACCCCAATACAACCAGATATCAATACACCCCAATACAACCAGACATCAATACACCCCAAACATCAATACACCCCAATACAACCAGACATCAATACACCCCAATACAACCAGACATCAATACACCCCTAAACATCAATACACCCCAATACAACCAGACATCAATACACCCCAGACATCAATACACCCCAATACAACCAGATATCAATACACCCCAAACATCAATACACCCCAATACAACCAGACATCAATACACCCCAATACAACCAGATATCAATACACCCCAAACATCAATACACCCCAATACAACCAGACATCAATACACCCCAATACAACCAGACATCAATACACCCCAATACAACCAGACATCAATACACCCCAATACAACCAGACATCAATACACCCCAAACATCAATACACCCCAATACAACCAGACATCAATACACCCCAATACAACCAGATATCAATACACCCCAATACAACCAGACATCAATACACCCCAATACAACCAGACATCAATACACCCCAAACATCAATACACACCAATACAACCAGACATCAATACACCCCAAACATCAATACACCCCAATACAACCAGACATCAATACACCCCAATACAACCAGACATCAATACACCCCAAACATCAATACACCCCAATACAACCAGATATCAATACACCCCAATACAACCAGACATCAATACACCCCAATACAACCAGACATCAATACACCCCAAACATCAATACAACCCAATACAACCAGACATCAATACACCCCAAACATCAATACACCCCAATACAACCAGATATCAATACACCCCAAACATCAATACACCCCAATACAACCAGACATCAATACACCCCAATACAACCAGACATCAATACACCCCAAACATCAATACACCCCAATACAACCAGACATCAATACACCCCAATACAACCAGATATCAATACACCCCAAACATCAATACACCCCAATACAACCAGACATCAATACACCCCAATACAACCAGATATCAATACACCCCAATCATCAATACACCCCAATACAACCAGACATCAATACACCCCAATACAACCAGACATCAATACACCCCAATACAACCAGACATCAATACACCCCAAACATCAATACACCCCAATACAACCAGACATCAATACACCCCAATACAACCAGATATCAATACACCCCAAACATCAATACAACCCAATACAACCAGATATCAATACACCCCAAACATCAATACACCCCAATACAACCAGACATCAATACACCCCAATACAACCAGACATCAATACACCCCAAACATCAATACACCCCAATACAACCAGATATCAATACACCCCAAACATCAATACACCCCAATACAACCAGACATCAATACACCCCAATACAACCAGACATCAATACACCCCAAACATCAATACACCCCAATACAACCAGACATCAATACACCCCAATACAACCAGATATCAATACACCCCAAACATCAATACACCCCAATACAACCAGACATCAATACACCCCAAACATCAATGCACCCCAATACAACCAGACATCAATACACCCCAATACAACCAGACATCAATACACCCCAATACAACCAGATATCAATACACCCCAAACATCAATACACCCCAATACAACCAGACATCAATACACCCCAATACAACCAGATATCAATACACCCCAAACATCAATACACCCCAATACAACCAGACATCAATACACCCCAATACAACCAGACATCAATACACCCCAAACATCAATACACCCCAATACAACCAGACATCAATACACCCCAATACAACCAGATATCAATACACCCCAAACATCAATACACCACAATACAACCAGACATCAATACACCCCAAACATCAATACACCCCAATACAACCAGACATCAATACACCCCAATACAACCAGATATCAATACACCCCAAACATCAATACACCCCAATACAACCAGATATCAATACACCCCAAACATCAATACACCCCAATACAACCAGATATCAATACACCCCAAACATCAATACACCCCAATACAACCAGACATCAATACACCCCAAACATCAATACACCCCAATACAACCAGACATCAATACACCCCAATACAACCAGATATCAATACACCCCAAACATCAATACACCCCAATACAACCAGACATCAATACACCCCAAACATCAATACACCCCAAACATCAATACACCCCAAACATCAATACACCCCAATACAACCAGACATCAATACACCCCAATACAACCAGACATCAATACACCCCAATACAACCAGACATCAATACACCCCAAACATCAATACACTCCAATACAACCAGACATCAATACACCCCAATACAACCAGATATCAATACACCCCAATACAACCAGACATCAATACACCCCAAACATCAATACACCCCAATACAACCAGACATCAATACACCCCAAACATCAATACACCCCAATACAACCAGACATCAATACACCCCAATACAACCAGATATCAATACACCCCAAACATCAATACACCCCAATACAACCAGATATCAATACACCCCAAACATCAATACACCCCAATACAACCAGACATCAATACACCCCAATACAACCAGACATCAATACACCCCAATACAACCAGACATCAATACACCCCAATACAACCAGACATCAATACACCACAAACATCAATACACCCCAATACAACCAGACATCAATACACCCCAATACAACCAGATATCAATACACCCCAAACATCAATACAACCCAATACAACCAGATATCAATACACCCCAAACATCAATACACCCCAATACAACCAGACATCAATACACCCCAATACAACCAGACATCAATACACCCCAATACAACCAGACATCAATACACCCCAAACATCAATACACCCCAATACAACCAGATATCAATACACCCCAAACATCAATACACCCCAATACAACCAGACATCAATACACCCCAATACAACCAGACATCAATACACCCCAAACATCAATACACCCCAATACAACCAGACATCAATACACCCCAATACAACCAGATATCAATACACCCCAAACATCAATACACCCCAATACAACCAGACATCAATACACCCCAAACATCAATGCACCCCAATACAACCAGACATCAATACACCCCAATACAACCAGACATCAATACACCCCAATACAACCAGATATCAATACACCCCAAACATCAATACACCCCAATACAACCAGACATCAATACACCCCAATACAACCAGATATCAATACACCCCAAACATCAATACACCCCAATACAACCAGACATCAATACACCCCAATACAACCAGACATCAATACACCCCAAACATCAATACACCCCAATACAACCAGACATCAATACACCCCAATACAACCAGATATCAATACACCCCAAACATCAATACACCACAATACAACCAGACATCAATACACCCCAAACATCAATACACCCCAATACAACCAGACATCAATACACCCCAATACAACCAGATATCAATACACCCCAAACATCAATACACCCCAATACAACCAGATATCAATACACCCCAAACATCAATACACCCCAATACAACCAGATATCAATACACCCCAAACATCAATACACCCCAATACAACCAGACATCAATACACCCCAAACATCAATACACCCCAATACAACCAGACATCAATACACCCCAATACAACCAGATATCAATACACCCCAAACATCAATACACCCCAATACAACCAGACATCAATACACCCCAAACATCAATACACCCCAAACATCAATACACCCCAAACATCAATACACCCCAATACAACCAGACATCAATACACCCCAATACAACCAGACATCAATACACCCCAATACAACCAGACATCAATACACCCCAAACATCAATACACCCCAATACAACCAGACATCAATACACCCCAATACAACCAGATATCAATACACCCCAATACAACCAGACATCAATACACCCCAAACATCAATACACCCCAATACAACCAGACATCAATACACCCCAAACATCAATACACCCCAATACAACCAGACATCAATACACCCCAATACAACCAGATATCAATACACCCCAAACATCAATACACCCCAATACAACCAGATATCAATACACCCCAAACATCAATACACCCCAATACAACCAGACATCAATACACCCCAATACAACCAGACATCAATACACCCCAATACAACCAGACATCAATACACCCCAATACAACCAGACATCAATACACCACAAACATCAATACACCCCAATACAACCAGATATCAATACACCCCAAACATCAATACACCCCAATACAACCAGACATCAATACACCCCAATACAACCAGACATCAATACACCCCAAACATCAATACACCCCAATACAACCAGACATCAATACACCCCAATACAACCAGACATCAATACACCCCAATACAACCAGATATCAATACACCCCAAACATCAATACACCCCAATACACCCCAAACATCAATACACCCCAATACAACCAGACATCAATACACCCCAATCATCAATACACCCCAATACAACCAGACATCAATACACCCCAATACAACCAGACATCAATACACCCCAAACATCAATACACCCCAATACAACCAGACATCAATACACCCCAAACATCAATACACCCCAATACAACCAGACATCAATACACCCCAATACAACCAGACATCAATACACCCCAAACATCAATACACCCCAATACAACCAGACATCAATACACCCCAATACAACCAGATATCAATACACCCCAATACAACCAGACATCAATACACCCCAAACATCAATACACCCCAATACAACCAGACATCAATACACCCCAATACAACCAGACATCAATACACCCCAAACATCAATACACCCCAATACAACCAGACATCAATACACCCCAATACAACCAGACATCAATACACCCCAAACATCAATACACCCCAATACAACCAGACATCAATACACCCCAATACAACCAGACATCAATACACCCCAAACATCAATACACCCCAATACAACCAGACATCAATACACCCCAAACATCAATACACCCCAATACAACCAGACATCAATACACCCCAATACAACCAGACATCAATACACCCCAATACAACCAGACATCAATACACCCCAAACATCAATACACCCCAATACAACCAGATATCAATACACCCCAATACAACCAGATATCAATACACCCCAATACAACCAGACATCAATACACCCCAAACATCAATACACCCCAATACAACCAGACATCAATACACCCCAATACAACCAGACATCAATACACCCCTAAACATCAATACACCCCAATACAACCAGACATCAATACACCCCAGACATCAATACACCCCAATACAACCAGATATCAATACACCCCAAACATCAATACACCCCAATACAACCAGACATCAATACACCCCAATACAACCAGATATCAATACACCCCAAACATCAATACACCCCAATACAACCAGACATCAATACACCCCAATACAACCAGACATCAATACACCCCAATACAACCAGACATCAATACACCCCAATACAACCAGACATCAATACACCCCAAACATCAATACACCCCAATACAACCAGACATCAATACACCCCAAACATCAATACACCCCAATACAACCAGATATCAATACACCCCAATACAACCAGACATCAATACACCCCAATACAACCAGACATCAATACACCCCAAACATCAATACACCCCAATACAACCAGACATCAATACACCCCAAACATCAATACACCCCAATACAACCAGACATCAATACACCCCAATACAACCAGATATCAATACACCCCAATACAACCAGACATCAATACACCCCAATACAACCAGACATCAATACACCCCAATACAACCAGACATCAATACACCCCAAACATCAATACACCCCAATACAACCAGACATCAATACACCCCAAACATCAATACACCCCAATACAACCAGACATCAATACACCCCAATACAACCAGACATCAATACACCCCAATACAACCAGATATCAATACACCCCAAACATCAATACATCCCAATACAACCAGACATCAATACACCCCAATACAACCAGACATCAATACACCCCAATACAACCAGATATCAATACACCCCAAACATCAATACACCCCAATACAACCAGACATCAATACAACTCAATACACCCCAAACCTCAACACAATAAAAACAATCTGTCTTACTGCAGGCATACAGGCATATAACAGAACTATCCATCTGGAGGACTCACCATCGACAAACAGAACTATCCACCTGGAGGACTCACCATCGACAAACAGAACTATCCATCTGGAGGACTCACCATCGACAAACAGAACTATCCACCTGGAGGACTCACCATCGACAAACACAACTATCCACCTGGAGGACTCACCATCAACAAACACAACTATCCACCTGGAGGACTCACCATCGACAAACACAACTATCCACCTGGAGGACTCACCATCGACAAACAAAACTATCCACCTGGAGGACTCACCATCAACAAACAGAACTATCCACCTGGAGGACTCACCATCGACAAACACAACTATTCACCTGGAGGACTCACCATCGACAAACAGAACCATCCACCTGGAGGACTCACCATCGACAAACAGAACCATCCATCTGGAGGACTCACCATCGACAAACACAACTATCCACCTGGAGGACTCACCATCGACAAACACAACTATCCACCTGGAGGACTCACCATCGACAAACACAACTATCCATCTGGAGGACTCACCATCGACAAACAGAACTATCCTTCTGGAGGACTCACCATCGACAAACACAACTATCCACCTGGAGGACTCACCATCGACAAACAGAACTATCCATCTGGAGGACTCACCACCGACAAACAGAACTATCCACCTGGAGGACTCACCATTGACAAACACAACTATCCACCTGGAGGACTCACCATCGACAAACAGAACTATCCATCTGGAGGACTCACCACCGACAAACAGAACTATCCACCTGGAGGACTCACCATTGACAAACACAACTATCCACCTGGAGGACTCACCATCGACAAAAAGAACTATCCACCTGGAGGACTCACCATCGACAAACAGAACTATCTATCTCGAGGACTCACCATCGACAAACACAACTATCCATCTGGAGGACTCACCATCGACAAACACAACTATCCATCTGGAGGACTCACCATCGACAAACAGAACTATCCACCCGGAGGACTCACCATCGACAAACAGAACTATCCACCTGGAGGACTCACCATCAACAAACACAACTATCCACCTGTAGGACTCACCATCGACAAACAGAACTATCCACCTGGAGGACTCACCATTGACAAACACAACTATCCATCTGGAGGACTTACCATCGACAAACACAACTATCCACCTGGAGGACTCACCATCGACAAACAGAACTATCCATCTGGAGGACTCACCATCGACAAACACAACTATCCATCTGGAGGACTCACCATCGACAAACAGAACTATCCATCTGGAGGACTCACCACCGACAAACAGAACTATCCACCTGGAGGACTCACCATTGACAAACACAACTATCCATCTGGAGGACTTACCATCAACAAACACAACTATCCACCTGGAGGACTCACCATCGACAAAAATAACTATCCACCTGGAGGACTCACCATCGACAAACAGAACTATCTATCTGGAGGACTCACTATCGACAAACACAACTATCCATCTGGAGGACTCACCATCGACAAACACAACTATCCATCTGAAGGACTCACAATTGACAAACACAACTATCCATCTGGAGGACTCACCATCAACAAACCCAACTGCAATATCTCTGTCTGAGTCCCAAATCGAACCCTATTCACTACAGAGTGCACTATCTTTGACAAACGAAATAACGAAAAATAACCTAAATAATCTTTTCACAAACTGGTCTTGTCCACTATTTTAGGGCTCTCCGAAAAAGACAAGGTGCTGTTCAAATCAAATCAAATCAAATACATTTTGTATTTGTCACATGCGCCGAATACCACAAGTGTCGACCTTAACGTGAAATGCTTACTTTTACAAGCCCTGAACCAACAGTGCAGTTCAAGAAGAGTTAAGAAAATATTTAACAAATAAACTACAGTAAAAACATTTTCAAGTAACACAATAAAATAACAATAACGAGGCTATATACAGGGTATTACGGTACAGAGTCAATGTGGAGGCTATATACAGGGTATTACGGTACAGAGTCAATGTGGAGGCTATATACAGGGTATTACGGTACAGAGTCAGTGTGGAGACTATATACAGGGTATTACGGTACAGAGTCAGTGTGGAGACTATATACAGGTTATTACGGTACAGAGTCAGTGTGGAGACTATATACAGGGGGTACCGGTACAGAGTCAATGTGGAGGCTATATACAGGGGGTACTGGTACAGAGTCAATGTGGAGGCTATATACAGGGTATTACGGTACAGAGTCAGTGTGGAGACTATATACAGGGTATTACGGTACAGAGTCAGTGTGGAGACTATATACAGGGTATTACGGTACAGAGTCAATGTGGAGGCTATATACAGGGTATTACGGTACAGAGTCAATGTGGAGGCTATATACAGGGTATTACGGTACATAGTCAATGTGGAGGCTATATACATGGGGTGCCGGTACCGAGTCAATGTGGAGGCTATATACAGGGGGTACTGGTACAGAGTCAATGTGGAGGCTATATACAGGGTATTACGGTACAGAGTCAGTGTGGAGACTATATACAGGGTATTACGGTACAGAGTCAGTGTGGAGACTATATACAGGGGGTACCGGTACAGAGTCAATGTGGAGGCTATATACAGGGGGTACTGGTACAGAGTCAATGTGGAGGCTATATACAGGGTATTACGGTACATAGTCAATGTGGAGGCTATATACATGGGGTGCCGGTACCGAGTCAATGTGGAGGCTATATACAGGGGGTACCGGTACAGAGTCAATGTGGAGGCTATATACAGGGTATTACGGTACAGAGTCAGTGTGGAGACTATATACAGGGTATTACGGTACAGAGTCAGTGTGGAGACTATATACAGGGGGTACCGGTACAGAGTCAATGTGGAGGCTATATACAGGGGGTACTGGTACAGAGTCAATGTGGAGGCTATATACAGGGTATTACGGTACAGAGTCAGTGTGGAGACTATATACAGGGTATTACGGTACAGAGTCAGTGTGGAGACTATATACAGGGTATTACGGTACAGAGTCAGTGTGGAGACTATATACAGGGTATTACGGTACAGAGTCAATGTGGAGGCTATATACAGGGTATTACGGTACAGAGTCAACGTGGAGGCTATATACAGGGTATTACGGTACATAGTCAATGTGGAGGCAATATACATGGGGTGCCGGTACCGAGTCAATGTGGAGGCTATATACAGGGGGTACCGGTACAGAGTCAATGTGGAGGCTATATACAGGGGGTGCCGGTAACGAGTCAATGTGGAGGCTATATACAGGGGGTGCCGGTAACGAGTCAATGTGGAGGCTATATACAGGGTTTTACTGTACAGAGTCAATGTGGAGGCTATATACAGGGTATTACGGTACAGAGTCAATGTGGAGGCTATATACAGGGGGTACCAGTACAGAGTCAAGTGGAGGCTATATACAGGGGGTACCGGTACAGAGTCAATGTGGAGGCTATATACAGGGTATTACGGTACAGAGTCAATGTGGAGGCTATATACAGGGGGTACCGGTACAGAGTCAATGTGGAGGCTATATACAGGGGGTGCCGGTACCGAGTCAATGTGGAGGCTATATACAGGGGGTACCGGTACAGAGTCAATGTGGAGGCTATATACAGGGTATTACTGTACAGAGTCAATGTGGAGGCTATATACAGGGGGTACCGGTACAGAGTCAATGTGGAGGCTATATACAGGGGGTGCCGGTACCGAGTCAATGTGGAGGCTATATACAGGGGGTACCGGTACAGAGTCAATGTGGAGGCTATATACAGGGTATTACTGTACAGAGTCAATGTGGAGGCTATATACAGGGTATTACGGTACAGAGTCAATGTGGAGGCTATATACAGGGGGTACCAGTACAGAGTCAAGTGGAGGCTATATACAGGGGGTACCGGTACAGAGTCAATGTGGAGACCATATACAGGGGGTACCGGTACAGAGTCAATGTGGAGGCTATATACAGGGGGTACCGGTACAGAGTCAATGTGGAGGCTATATACAGGGGGTACCAGTACAGAGTCAATTTGGAGGCTATATACAGGGTAGTACGGTACAGAGTCAATGTGGAGGCTATATACAGGGGGTACCGGTACAGAGTCAATGTGGAGGCTATATACAGGGTATTACGGTACAGAGTCAATGTGGAGGCTATATACAGGGTATTACGGTACAGATTCAATGTGGAGGCTATATACAGGGGGTACCAGTACAGAGTCAAGTGGAGGCTATATACAGGGGGTACTGGTACAGAGTCAATGTGGAGGCTATATACAGGGGGTACCGGTACAGAGTCAATGTGGAGGCTATATACAGGGGGTACCAGTACAGAGTCAAAGTGGAGGCTGTATACAGGGTATTACGGTACAGAGTCAATGTGGAGGCTATATACAGGGGTTACTGGTACCGAGTCAATGTGGAGGCTATATACAGGAGGTACCAGTACCGAGTCAATGTGGAGGCTATATACAGGAGGTACCGGTACCGAGTCAATGTGCGGGGGTACTGCTTAGTCTAAGTAATTTATACATGTAGGTAGGTATACATGGTGTACATATAGGTAGGGGTAAAGTGACTATGCATAGATAATAAACACTGACTAGCAGCACTGTACAAAACAAAGTGTGGGGGGGGGGGGGACAATGTAAATAGTCTGGGAGGCCATTTGATTGATTGTTCAGCAGTCTTATGGCTTGGAGGTAGAAGCTGTCAAGGAGCCTTTTGGACGTCGACTTGGCGCTCCGGTACCGCTTGCCGTGTGATAGCAGAAAGAACAGTCTTTGACTTGGGTGACTGGAGTCTTAGACAATTCTTCGGGCCTTCCTTTGACACCACCTGGTATAGAGGTCCTGGATGGCAGGAAGCTCGGCCCCAGTGATCAAATCAAATGTTTTGTCTCCCTACAAACTGAGTTCTCTCATTATTGTGTTGAGGTAGAACCAGGGCCAGACAGTGTATGAAACAAAGATTTTTTTCCGTACTACAGAAAGAGGAGCTTATTCAAGTTTCACAGGATGGATGTCGGTCCCATGAGATTGTTGCATGTCATTATTTTCACACACACGCACACACACGCACACGCACACACACGTACACACGCACACACACGCATACACACACACACACACACACACACACATACACACACATACACACACACAAACATTCCCATGGGAATAAAACCCTCAGCCCTAGCGTTGAAAGCACCACATGCTCTACCAACTGAGCTACACACAGAAACCGCGCACAAACACACACACAAAAAAAAAAAACGATTTCATGATGTACATTTAAAAAGAAACACGACTGCAGTTGTAAGTAGTTACCTGATCAAGTTCATCAGAAACAGCGATACCTGTGAAGAGCAGAAAAGTGAATCAGCGGGAGACAAAATGCCAAGGAACTTTCACGCACTAAACTGTAGTCTGTATTTACAAAGGTTCAGGAGTTAGTAGATGTATTAAGGTTCAGGAGTTAGTAGATGTATTAAGGTTCAGGAGTTAGTAGATGTATTAAGGTTCAGGAGTTAGTAGAGGTATTAAGGTTCAGGAGTTAGTAGATGTATTAAGGTTCAGGAGTTAGTAGAGGTATTAAGGTTCAGGAGTTAGTAGAGGTATTAAGGTTCAGGAGTTAGTAGAGGTATTCATATTAAGGTTCAGGAGTTAGTAGATGTATTCATATCAAGGTTCAGGAGTTAGTAGAGGTATTACGGTTCAGGAGTTAGTAGATGTATTAAGGTTCAGGAGTTAGTAGATGTATTAAGGTTCAGGAGTTAGTAGAGGTATTAAGGTTCAGGAGTTAGTAGATGTATTAAGGTTCAGGAGTTAGTAGAGGTATTAAGGTTCAGGAGTTAGTAGATGTATTAAGGTTCAGGAGTTAGTAGAGGTATTAAGGTTCAGGAGTTAGTAGATGTATTAAGGTTCAGGAGTTAGTAGAGGTATTAAGGTTCAGGAGTTAGTAGAGGTATTACGGTTCAGGAGTTAGTAGATGTATTAAGGTTCAGGAGTTAGTAGATGTATTAAGGTTCAGGAGTTAGTAGATGTATTAAGGTTCAGGAGTTAGTAGATGTATTAAGGAGATAGTGAATCTATTCTCTCCATCACTACGGGACAGGTTCTGTATAGCCTTGGGTTCAGGAATTAGGGTACATTATTAGGCTTTACGGTTTCGTGCTAGGGATTAGGGTACTGCATTAGAGTTGAGGGTTTAAGGTACAACATTAGTGTTTGGGGTTCAGAGTAAGTGTTTAGGGTACAGTATCAGTGTTTGGGGTTTAGAGTAAGTGTTTAGGGTACAGTATTAGGGTTGAGGGTTTAGGGTACAGCATTAGTGTTTGGGGTTCAGAGTAAGTGTTTAGGGTACAGTATCAGTGTTTGGGGTTTAGAGTAAGTGTTTAGGGTACAGTATTAGGGTTTAGTTAGTGTACTCACTGCGGGACAGGTTCTCCAGAGCCTTGCCCAGTGTCTTGCTCTCCTGCAGGATGAGGTTGAAGTCTCCGCTCTCCCTCCATTCCCACCACGGCTGCTCAATAGATCGCGGTACTGAAACACAACCACAACCGTAGGACAGCGTCACCTATACATCTATACCTATACACCACCTACACACAACCTACACACAACCTACACACCACCTATACACCACCTATACATCCCAGAACCTACACACCACCTTATACACCACCTATACATCCCAGCACCTACACACCACCTTATACACCACCTATACATCCCAGCACCTACACACCACCTACACACCACCTATACATCCCAGCACCTACACACCCCCTTATACACCACCTATACATCCCAGCACCTACACACAACCTACACACCACCTATACATCCCAGCACCTACACACCACCTTATACACCACCTATACATCCCAGCACCTACACACCACCTACACACCCCCTACACACCACCTACACACCCCCTACACACCACCTATACACCACCTACACACCCCTTATACACCACCTATACATCCCAGCACCTACACACCACCTACACACCCCCTACACACCCCCTATACACCTATACACCACCTATACATCCCAGCACCTACACACCACCTATACACCCCCTATACACCACCTACACACCACCTATACACCGCCTATCTATCACCTATACACCACCTACACACCACCTTCGGCCTTTAGCATGATTAACAGATGAAAATGGGTCAAACAGGAAGAGAGGTAAGGATCCAAAGTCCGCCGGTCTCTGTCTCTCCCACTCCCTCTTCTGAGATGTAAATTTTTTTTATTTGACCTTTGTTTAACTAGGCAAGTCAGTTAAGAACAACTTCTTATTTTCAATGACGGCCTAGGAACAGTGGGTTAACTGCCTGTTCAGGGGGTTTGAACTTGCTAGTAGTCCAATGCTCTAACCACTAGGCTACCCTGCCGCCCAAATTTATGAATGAGGAGATATAGACATGTGAAGCCCTAGCTTCAAACCCATTATGACCCCTGTTACTTGCTATATGGATACGAGAACAATTGAAATCCTCTCACCATCTCTTCTCATCCAATCAATGATCGCCTTGAGAAAGGTTAGTGTTTGGGATGTGGAACACATGCACTACCAGTCAACATTTTTGACACATTTACTCATTCAAGGTTTTTTTTCTTTCAATTTACAATTTTCTACGTTAAAATAATAAAAATGAAGAAATCCCCCCAAAAATACTGTCAGTGATTTATTTAGAGTTCAAGACACACTTAACCAGCATGACCACCAAAGCATTCTGCAGTGATACACCATCCGATCTAGTTTGCGCCTAGTGAGACTATCATTTGTTTTTCAACAGGACAATGACCCAAAACACACCTCTGGACTATTTGACCAGAGTGGCTCAGTTAGTAGGGCATGGCACTTGCAATGCCAGGATCGTGGGTTCAATTATATACCAACAGAGAAGGTAAGGAGAGATACCTACTGAAAACAACATTTTATTTCATGGCATAGAACTCTCATTTTAACTGTTGTCTTCCCATTAGAACTTTTCGTTTAGAATTTTTGTTTCTTCGTTTACAGGTCGGTTTGTTACAGAAAACAAAAAAATCCTCTAAATGACTGAATAATAAGTATATAAGCCCATTATGTTCTGGTGCAGCTTTGCGAAGAGCACAGCTCTTGTTTCATGTATTTTGCCAGACTGACAAAGCTTTAAGGAACAAAGAGAGAGAGAGTGGCAGGGAGAAGCAGCCAGAGGAGACACACGTCCTCTCTTTCATTTCCTCCTGATTGTAAGTGATGGTCTGACCACAGTCTGAAATAGACTGGAACTGGCATGAGAATGAGAGCAATGCTGAATTATTGAAGTTTCTGCCCCTCCTCCCTCCTTTCCCTCCCATATTTTTTGATCTGTCTCTCTCTATCTCTCGCTTTGCCTCACACCTTCTATCTCTCTCTCTTTCTACTATCGACGTCTCCTCTCCCCATCTCTCTCCTTCCCCTCCCTCTCCAACCACTTCATCTCTATCTCCATTTGACCCAACCTATGAGTTCCTTACATCACCCTTCATTCAGTCTGTCCCCAGTTATCTATAGAACCTCGTTACATCACCCTTCATTCAGTCTGTCCCCAGTTATCTATAGAACCTCGTTACATCACCCTTCATTCAGTCTGTCCCCAGTTATCTATAGAACCTCATTACATCACCCTTCATTCAATCTGTCCCCAGTTATCTATAGAACCTCGTTACATCACCCTTCATTCAGTCTGTCCCCAGTTATCTATAGAACCTCGTTACATCACCCTTCATTCAGTCTGTCCCCAGTTATCTATAGAACCTCGTTACATCACCCTTCATTCAGTCTGTCCCCAGTTATCTATAGAACCTCATTACATCACCCTTCATTCAGTCTGTCCCCAGTTATCTATAGAACCTTGTTACATCACCCTTCATTCAGTCTGTCCCCAGTTATCTATAGAACCTCGTTACATCACCCTTCATTCAGTCTGTCCCCAGTTATCTATAGAACCTCGTTACATCACCCTTCATTCAGTCTGTCCCCAGTTATCTATAGAACCTCGTTACATCACCCTTCATTCAGTCTGTCCCCAGTTATCTATAGAACCTCGTTACATCACCCTTCATTCAGTCTGTCCCCACTTATCTATAGAACCTCGTTACATCACCCTTCATTCAGTCTGTCCCCAGTCATCTATAGAACCTCATTACATCACCCTTCATTCAGTCTGTCCCCAGTTATCTATAGAACCTCGTTACATCACCCTTCATTCAGTCTGTCCCCAGTCATCTATAGAACCTCATTACATCACCCTTCATTCAGTCTGTCCCCAGTCATCTATAGAACCTCGTTACATCACCCTTCATTCAGTCTGTCCCAGTTCTGTGTGATAGAGTCTTGACTAGCGTACTCATCTGGCACTGGCCCATTGGACAATAAACCATGACTAATTTAATGGGAAATTACGTCCAATTAAAAGGGGGGAGGGAGATTGAAACCAATGAGGCGAATCATTGGTGTACAACAAGTATCAATACTAAAGGCTGCAATCAAAACAGATGCTGTAATCTGTTGCACCCGAACCGTAGGTGCCTGCGCTTGCCGGATTAATTTACAGTCCGTTGTTATGCCGAGTTCTGGGGTTTCTGGTGGGAGTAGAGGATAGGTACCAGCCACATCATCAGCTGACAACATCCATTGGTAATGACAGAGGAACGGAGAGGACTAATGGAGGTGCCATTTTAACAACATAAAGACTTCTATCACGACACACTGTAGATATAGTAGATATAGTAGATATGGTATATATAGTAGATATAGTATATATAGTAGATATAGTATATATAGTAGATATAGTAGATATAGTAGATATGGTATATATAGTATACATAGTAGACATAGTAGATATAGTATATATAGTAGATATAGTAGATTTAGTAGATATAGTAGATATAGTATAGTAGATATAGTAGATATGGTATATATAGTATACATAGTAGACATAGTAGACATAGTAGATATAGTAGATATAGTAGATATAGTAGATATAGTAGATTTAGTAGATATAGTAGATATAGTATAGTAGATATAGTAGATATGGTATATATAGTATACATAGTAGACATAGTAGACATAGTAGATATAGTAGATATAGTAGATATAGTATATATAGTAGACATAGTAGATATAGTATATATAGTATACATAGTAGACATAGTATATATAGTAGATATAGTAGATACAGTAGATATAGTATATATAGTAGACATAGTAGATATAGTATATATAGTAGATTTAGTAGATATAGTATTGTAGATATAGTAGCTATAGTAGATATAGTAGATATAGTAGATATAGTAGATACAGTAGATACAGTAGATATAGTAGATATAGTAGATATAGTAGATATAGTAGATATAGTGTAGTAGATGTAGTAGATATAGTATATATAGTATAGTATATATAGTATATATAGTAGATATAGTAGATATAGTATATATAGTATATATAGTAGATATAGTAGATATAGTATACATAGTATAGAAGATATAGTATATATAGTATATAGAGTATATATAGTATATATAGTAGATATAGCAGATATAGTATATATAGTATATATAGTAGATATAGTAGATATAGTATATATAGTATATATAGTATATATAGTAGATATAGTATATATAGTATATACAGTATATATAGTATATACAGTAGATATAGTAGATATAGTAGATATAGTAGATATGGTATATATAGTAGATATGGTATATATAGTAGATATAGTATATATAGTAGATAGTATATATAGATATAGATATAGTAGATATAGTATATATAGTAGATATAGTAGATATAGTATATATAGTAGATACAGTATATATAGTAGATAGTATATATAGATATAGATATAGTATATATAGTATATATAGTAGATATAGTAGATATGGTATATATAGTAGATATAGTATATATAGTAGATATAGTGTATATATAGTAGATATAGTAGATATAGTATATATAGTAGATATAGTGTATATATAGTAGATATAGTAGATATGGTATATATAGTAGATATGGTATATATAGTAGATATGGTATATATAGTAGATATAGTATATATAGTAGATATAGTATATATAGTAGATATAGTATATATAGTAGATATAGTAGATATGGTAGATATAGTAGATATAGTATATATAGTAGATATAGTAGATATGGTAGATATAGTAGATATGGTAGATATAGTAGATATAGTATATATAGTAGATATAGTATATATAGTAGATATAGTAGATATGGTATATATAGTAGATATAGTATATATAGTAGATATGGTAGATATAGTAGATATGGTATATATAGTAGATATGGTATATATAGTAGATATAGTATATATAGTAGATATAGTAGATATGGTAGATATAGTAGATATGGTAGATATAGTAGATATGGTAGATATAGTAGATATGGTAGATATAGTAGATATAGTGTATATATAGTAGATATAGTAGATATAGTATATATAGTAGATATAGTAGATAGTATATATAGATATAGATATAGTAGATATAGTATATATAGTATATATAGTAGATATAGTAGATATGGTATATATATTATATATAGTAGATATAGTGTATATATAGTAGATATAGTAGATATAGTATATATAGTAGATATAGTAGATATAGTATATATAGTAGATAGTATATATAGATATAGATATAGTAGATATAGTATATATAGTATATATAGTAGATATAGTAGATATGGTATATATATTATATATAGTAGATATAGTATATATAGTAGATATAGTATATATAGTAGATAGTATATATAGATATAGATATAGTAGATATAGTATATATAGTATATATAGTAGATATAGTAGATATGGTATATATAGTAGATATAGTATATATAGTAGATACAGTATATATAGTAGATAGTATATATAGATATAGATATAGTAGATATAGTATATATAGTATATATAGTAGATATAGTAGATATGGTATATATAGTAGATATAGTATATATAGTAGATATAGTAGATATAGTAGATACAGTATATATAGTAGATAGTATATATAGATATAGATATAGTAGATATAGTATATATAGTATATATAGTAGATATAGTAGATATGGTATATATATTATATATAGTAGATATAGTATATATAGTAGATATAGTAGATATAGTATATATAGTAGATATAGTAGATATATTATATATAGTAGATATAGTAGATATATTATATATAGTAGATATAGTAGATATATTATATATAGTAGATATAGTAGATATATTATATATAGTAGATATATTATATATAGTAGATATAGTAGATATATTATATATAGTAGATATAGTAGATATATTATATATAGTAGATATATTATATATAGTAGATATAGTAGATATATTATATATAGTAGATATAGTATATATAGTAGATATAGTAGATATATTATATATAGTAGATATAGTAGATATATTATATATAGTAGATATAGTATATATAGTAGATATAGTAGATATATTATATATAGTAGATATAGTAGATATATTATATATAGTAGATATAGTATATATAGTAGATATAGTATATATAGTAGATATAGTATATATAGTAGATATATTATATATAGTAGATATAGTAGATATATTATATATAGTAGATATAGTAGATATATTATATATAGTAGATATATTATATATAGTAGATATAGTAGATATATTATATATAGTAGATATAGTAGATATATTATATATAGTAGATATATTATATATAGTAGATATAGTAGATATATTATATATAGTAGATATAGTATATATAGTAGATATATTATATATAGTAGATATAGTATATATAGTAGATATAGTATATATAGTAGATATAGTAGATATGGTATATATAGTAGATATAGTAGATATAGTATATATAGTAGATATAGTAGATATGGTATATATAGTAGATATAGTAGATATAGTATATATAGTAGATATAGTAGATATGGTAGATATAGTAGATATAGTAGATATAGTAGATATAGTAGATATAGTAGATATGGTAGATATAGTAGATATGGTATATATAGTAGATATAGTAGATATAGTATATATAGTAGATATAGTAGATATGGTAGATATAGTAGATATAGTAGATATAGTAGATATGGTAGATATAGTAGATATAGTAGATATAGTAGATATGGTATATATAGTATATATAGTAGATATAGTAGATTTAGTAGATATAGTAGATATAGTATATATAGTAGATATGGTAGATATGGTATATATAGTAGATATAGTATATATAGTAGATATAGTAGATATAGTATATATAGTAGATATAGTAGATATAGTATATATAGTAGATATAGTAGATATGGTATATATAGTATATATAGTAGATATAGTAGATTTAGTAGATATAGTAGATATAGTATATATAGTAGATATAGTAGATATGGTAGATATAGTATATATAGTAGATATGGTATATATAGTAGATATAGTAGATATAGTATATATAGTAGATATAGTAGATATAGTATATATAGTAGATATAGTAGATATGGTATATATAGTAGATATAGTAGATATAGTATATATAGTAGATATAGTAGATATGGTAGATATAGTAGATATAGTAGATATAGTAGATATGGTAGATATAGTAGATATGGTAGATATAGTATATATAGTAGATATGGTATATATAGTAGATATAGTAGATATAGTATATATAGTAGATATAGTAGATATAGTATATATAGTAGATATGGTATATATAGTAGATATAGTATATATAGTAGATATAGTAGATATGGTAGATATAGTAGATATAGTAGATATGGTATATATAGTAGATATAGTATATATAGTAGATATAGTAGATATAGTAGATATGGTATATATAGTATATATAGTATATACAGTAGATATGGTAGATATAGTATATATAGTAGATATAGTAGATATAGTAGATATATTATATATAGTAGATATGGTATATATAGTAGATATAGTATATATAGTAGATATAGTAGATATAGTAGATATGGTATATATAGTAGATATAGTAGATATAGTATATATAGTAGATATAGTAGATATGGTATATATAGTAGATATAGTAGATATAGTATATATAGTAGATATAGTAGATATAGTAGATATGGTATATATGGTAGATATAGTAGATATGGTAGATATGGTATATATAGTATATATAGTAGATATAGTAGATATAGTAGATATAGTATATATAGTATATATAGTAGATATATTATATATAGTAGATATAGTAGATATATTATATATAGTAGATATAGTAGATATATTATATATAGTAGATATATTATATATAGTAGATATAGTAGATATATTATATATAGTAGATATAGTAGATATATTATATATAGTAGATATATTATATATAGTAGATATAGTAGATATATTATATATAGTAGATATAGTATATATAGTAGATATATTATATATAGTAGATATAGTATATATAGTAGATATAGTATATATAGTAGATATAGTATATATAGTAGATATAGTATATATAGTAGATATAGTATATATAGTAGATATAGTATATATAGTAGATATATTATATATAGTAGATATAGTAGATATATTATATATAGTAGATATAGTAGATATATTATATATAGTAGATATATTATATATAGTAGATATAGTAGATATATTATATATAGTAGATATAGTAGATATATTATATATAGTAGATATATTATATATAGTAGATATAGTAGATATATTATATATAGTAGATATAGTATATATAGTAGATATATTATATATAGTAGATATAGTATATATAGTAGATATAGTATATATAGTAGATATAGTAGATATGGTATATATAGTAGATATAGTAGATATAGTATATATAGTAGATATAGTAGATATGGTATATATAGTAGATATAGTAGATATAGTATATATAGTAGATATAGTAGATATGGTAGATATAGTAGATATAGTAGATATAGTAGATATAGTAGATATAGTAGATATGGTAGATATAGTAGATATGGTATATATAGTAGATATAGTAGATATAGTATATATAGTAGATATAGTAGATATGGTAGATATAGTAGATATAGTAGATATAGTAGATATGGTAGATATAGTAGATATAGTAGATATAGTAGATATGGTATATATAGTATATAGTAGATATAGTAGATTTAGTAGATATAGTAGATATAGTATATATAGTAGATATGGTAGATATGGTATATATAGTAGATATAGTATATATAGTAGATATAGTAGATATAGTATATATAGTAGATATAGTAGATATAGTATATATAGTAGATATAGTAGATATGGTATATATAGTATATATAGTAGATATAGTAGATTTAGTAGATATAGTAGATATAGTATATATAGTAGATATAGTAGATATGGTAGATATAGTATATATAGTAGATATGGTATATATAGTAGATATAGTAGATATAGTATATATAGTAGATATAGTAGATATAGTATATATAGTAGATATAGTAGATATGGTATATATAGTAGATATAGTAGATATAGTATATATAGTAGATATAGTAGATATGGTAGATATAGTAGATATAGTAGATATAGTAGATATGGTAGATATAGTAGATATGGTAGATATAGTATATATAGTAGATATGGTATATATAGTAGATATAGTAGATATAGTATATATAGTAGATATAGTAGATATAGTATATATAGTAGATATGGTATATATAGTAGATATAGTATATATAGTAGATATAGTAGATATGGTAGATATAGTAGATATAGTAGATATGGTATATATAGTAGATATAGTATATATAGTAGATATAGTAGATATAGTAGATATGGTATATATAGTATATATAGTATATACAGTAGATATGGTAGATATAGTATATATAGTAGATATAGTAGATATAGTAGATATATTATATATAGTAGATATGGTATATATAGTAGATATAGTATATATAGTAGATATAGTAGATATAGTAGATATGGTATATATAGTAGATATAGTAGATATAGTATATATAGTAGATATAGTAGATATGGTATATATAGTAGATATAGTAGATATAGTATATATAGTAGATATAGTAGATATAGTAGATATGGTATATATGGTAGATATAGTAGATATGGTAGATATGGTATATATAGTATATATAGTAGATATAGTAGATATAGTAGATATGGTATATATAGTATATATAGTATATACAGTAGATATGGTAGATATAGTATATATAGTAGATATAGTATATATAGTAGATATGGTATATATAGTAGATATGGTAGATATAGTAGATATGGTAGATATAGTAGATATAGTAGATATAGTAGATATGGTAGATATGGTATATATAGTATATATAGTAGATATAGTAGATATAGTAGATATGGTATATATAGTATATATAGTATATACAGTAGATATAGTAGATATGGTATATATAGTAGATATAGTATATATAGTAGATATGGTATATATAGTAGATATGGTAGATATAGTAGATATGGTAGATATAGTAGATATAGTAGATATAGTAGATATGGTAGATATAGTATATATAGTAGATATAGTAGATATAGTAGATATGGTATATATAGTAGATATAGTAGATATAGTAGATATGGTATATATAGTAGATATGGTAGATATAGTAGATATGGTAGATATAGTAGATATAGTAGATATAGTAGATATGGTAGATATAGTAGATATGGTATATATAGTAGATATAGTAGATATAGTATATATAGTAGATATAGTATATATAGTAGATATAGTAGATATAGTAGATATGGTATATATAGTAGATATAGTAGATATAGTATATATAGTATATATAGTAGATATAGTAGATATAGTAGATATAGTAGATATAGTAGATATAGTAGATATAGTAGATATAGTAGATATAGTAGATATAGTAGATATAGTAGATATAGTAGATATAGTAGATATAGTAGATATGGTATATATAGTAGATATAGTATATATAGTAGATATAGTAGATATGGTATATATAGTAGATATAGTAGATATAGTATATATAGTAGATATGGTAGATATAGTAGATATGGTATATATAGTAGATATAGTAGATATAGTATATATAGTAGATATATACTATACTCACAGGACTTAGATTCTGCTGAAGGAAGGGAGATGTTAGACACTGCCAGGTCACTCTTGGATTTCTTGGGTTTGTTCGGGTGGATCTGCCAGGGCTTCTGGTAACTCCTGAAGTCAGGACCTCCTTTACTCTCTGCTGAGAGAAGAAGGTACCGCGGGAAAAGTAGTACACACAATGACTAGGAATGTGTGTGGACGTGTGGACGTGTTTAACTATACTTGTGTGAGGACCAGAAGTCCCCACATGAATAGTAAACAAACACACATTTCACCAACTGGGGACATTTTGTTGGTCCCCACAAGATCAAATGCTATTTTTAGGGGATTTAGGGTTAAGGTTAAAATTAGTGTTAGAATTAAGTTTAGGATTAGGATTAGGAGCTAGGTTTAGGTTTAGGTTTAAGGTTAGAATTAGAATTAGTGTTAGACTTAGGTTTAGGTTTAGGATTAGGATTAGGAGCTAGGTTTAGGTTTAGGGTTAAGGTTAGGTTTTGGGGTTAAGGTTAGGTTAGGGTAAGGGTTATTGGTTAGGAAAAATAGGATTTTGAATGGGACTAAATTGTATGTCTCATCTATAGAACCTCATTACTAACAAGGTTAGTTATAACAACACCGTTTGCGTGTACTGCGTATGTGCGTACACGATTGCTCACACGTGCATGCTCTGTGAGTTTACGTGAGCTTCTGAGTGTAGGCGTGTACATGCATCTGCGTCTGCGCTCCTACCTGCATCGCTCTGGGCCCACAGAGCAGCGGAGCCCGCCAGTGTTCTGTGCAGCTTGCCGGGGCTGCCTGGCTTGGTCTGCAGGTGACTGATGAGAAAGGGGACAGGGTGGTCTGGGGTCTGGCTGATCAGACTGGCCATCATCTCCTAGCAGGAACAGCAGAACAGAGACACGTCAGGAAGACGGACCGAGGAAGAGGGGGAGAGGTAAAGAGAGAGAGCAGAGATGGGGAAATGGGGAGAGGGGGAGAGGTAAAGAGAGAGAGGTAAAGAGAGAGGGGGAGAGGTAAAGAGAGAGGGGGAGAGGTAAAGAGAGAGGGGAGAGGGGGAGATGTAAAGAGAGAGAGAGGTAGAGAGAGAGGTAAAGAGAGAGGGGGAGAGGTAAAGAGAGAGGGGGAGAGGTAAAGAGAGAGGGGGAGAGGGGGAGAGGTAAAGAGAGAGAGAGGTAAAGAGAGAGGGGAGAGGTAAAGAGAGAGAGAGGTAAAGAGGGAGGGGGAGAGGTAAAGAGCAAGGGGAGAGGTAAAGAGAGAGAGAGGTAAAAGAGAGAGGGGGAGAGGTAAAGAGAGAGGGAGGTAAAGAGAGAGGGGGAGAGGTAAAGAGAGAGGGGAGAGGGGGAGAGGTAAAGAGAGAGAGCGGTAAAGAGAGGGGGAGAGAGAGGGGGGGGGTAAAGAGAGAGGGGAGAGGTAAAGAGAGAGGGGAGAGGCGGAGAGGTATCTTAGTCATCTATCCTAGTCTTGTCTGTTCTATACAGTATCTTAGTCAGCTATCCTAGTCTTGTCTATTCTATACAGTATCTTAGTCAGCTATCCTAGTCTTGTCAGTTCTATACAGTATGAAGAGAGAAGCAATTTGGAAATTGGTCAGGGGGATATTCTTGCCTGTCTGGCCTTTGTGACTGTTTTGCGCTCAATGCTTAAATAGAGTGGAATTGGAGTGCTATGAAACAACGGTTCTCAGCAGCAGTAGCCTATGTCTCAACCGCACAATTAAATACAGCAATAGTGAATTACAGGAGCTCTGTGGTCTCAACCAGCACGGGGGAAAATAGAGTGGTTCTCTGCAACAGTAGCAGAAGCAGCAGCAGAAGAGTACAGTAGCCTACGTGTCTTAACTCTTGCCACACAGATCCCGTTAGCGGGATCATTTTCGTCAACATCCGGTGAATTGTAGAGCGCCAAATTCAAATTAAATTACTAAACTAAAAATATTTAATTGTTCACGAAATCACAAGTGCAATACACCAAAACACAGCTTAACTTGTTTTTTAATCCAGCCGGCGTGTCAGATTTGAAAAAAGCTTTACGGTGAAAGCAAACCATGCGATAAGTAGATTGGTCACGAAAGTCAGAAAAGCAATACAATTTATCACTTACCTTTGATGATCTTCGTATGTTTGCACTTACGAGACTCCCAATTACACAATAAATGTTAGTTTTGTTCGATAAAGATTCTCCTTTGGTTGGCGCGTTTTGTTCAGTAATCCACAGGCTCGTGATGGGCAGAAGAAAATTCCAAATAGTATCCGTAAAGTTCGTAGAAACAGGTCAAACGTTTCTTATAATCCTTCCTCAGGTTGTTTTTACAATAAATAATTGAATATTTAAACCGGACGGTAGCCTTTTCAATAGAAGAGAGAAAGAAAAGGTCTCCCGGCGCCCGCACAAATCTGACTGACGCAATGTGATCATTCTCGCTCATTTTTCAGAATAAAAGCCTGAAACTATGTCTAAAAACTGTTCACGCCATGGGGAAGCCATAGGAAAAGGAATCGGGTTGATATCCCTTTAAATGGAGCGAAGACAGGCTATGGAACAGAGAGCTTTCAGGAAAAACAGCACGTCAGGTTTTCGCCTTCAATATCAGTTCTGTTATACTCACAGACAAAATTTTGACCGTTTTGGAAACTTTAAAGTGTTTTCTATCCTAATCTGATAATTATATGCATATTCTAGCTTCTGGGCCTGAGAAAAAGGCAGTTTACTTTGGGTACGTTTTTCATCCAAACATCAAAATACTGCCCCCTAGCCTAAAGAGGTTTTAACCAGCATGTGGGATATCAGGATGCTAAAGGAATGGTTGCAGACAATACAAAATTACTTTTGTGATGTCTTTAACAAGAAAGACTGCGGAGGAAATAAAATCCCTTATCACAGAACACACCAGGTTGTTTCAGAGAGAGAGAGAGAGAGAGAGAGAGAGAGAGAGAGAGAGAGAGAGAGAGAGAGAGAGAGAGAGAGAGAGAGAGAGAGAGAGACACAGAGACACAGAGACACAGAGAGAGAGAGAGAGAGAGAGAGAGAGAGAGAGACACAGACAGATATAGAGAGAGAGAGACAGAGACAGAGAGACACAGAGACAGAGAGAGAGAGAGAGAGAGAGAGAGAGAGACACAGAGACACAGAGAGAGAGAGAGAGAGAGAGAGAACAGCGACAGAGCACACAAGAGAGAGAGAGAGAATGAGAGAGAGGGGTTGGGAGGGAGGGGTGGGTTACAAATTCAATTTCCAAAGACTCCCTATCCTGCCTCTTAAAGGGGATGTCTTGTGAAGAGCTTTATTGCTGACGAAACCCCCTGACGAGCCACATTCCCCTGCTGCTGAAGTGAATCTTTACAGATTGGATGATTTAGCTACTAACACCGTTAAAACACAATGACAGAGAGCACAGAGTCTGTCAGGTAACTTATGAAGTGAATCTTTACAGATTGGATGACTTAGCTACTAACACCGTTAAAACACAGAGTCTGTCAGGTAACTTCTGAAGTAAATTTTTACAGCACGAGCAGCACACAGTCATAAACCCACTAACAAAGCTGAGATGGAACAGTTAAAAGTATAGTAGCTCTGGTGGGTAGTGTGTGTGTGTGTGTGTGTGTGTGTGTGTGTGTGTGTGTGTGTGTGTGTGTGTGTACCTCTGGTGGGTTGTGTGTGTGTGTGTGTGTGTATATCTCTGGTGGGTTGTGTGTGTGTGTGTATATCTCTGGTGGGTTGTGTGTGTGTGTGTGTGTGTGTGTGTGTGTGTGTGTGTGTGGGTAAGTTAAGAAATAAAACAACAGTAAAAAGACACTTGAAAATAAGAGTAGCAAGGCTATATACAGACACCTGTTAGTCAGGCTGATTGAGGAAGTATGTACATGTAGGTATCGTTAAAGTAACTGTGCATATATGATAAACAGAGAGTAGCAGAAGTGTAAAAGAGGGGTTGGGGGAGGGAGGCACACAATGTAAATAGTCCAGGTAACCATTGGTTACCTGTTCAGAAGTGTTATGGCTTGGGGGTTATAACTGTTGAGAAGTCTTTTTGTCCTAGACTTGGCACTCCGGTACCACTTGCCATGCGGTAGTAGAGAGAACAGTCTATGACCGGTGTGGCTGGGGTCTTTTTAGGGCCTTCCTCTGACACCGCCTGGTGTAGAGGTCCTGGATGGCAGGCAGCTTTGCCCCAGTCATTGCCCCAGTCATGTATTGGGCCGTATGCACTACACTCTGTAGTGCCTTGCGGTCAGAGGCCGAGCAGTTGCCGTACCAGGCAGTGATGCAACCGGTCAGGATGCTCTCGATGTCGCAGCTGTAGAACCTTTTTAGTTTCCTGAGGGGGAATAGGCTTTGTCGTGCCCTCTTCACGACTGTCTTGGTGTGTTTTGACCATTCTAGTTTGTTGTTGATGTGGACACCAAGCTCTCGACCTGCTCCACTACAGCCCCGTCGATGAGAATGGGGACGTGCTCAGTGCTCCTTTTCCTGTAGTCCACAATCATCTCCTTAGTCTTGGTTATGTTGAGGGATAGGTTGTTATTCTGGCACCACCTGGCCAGGTCTCTGACCTCCTTCCACTGTTGTGTCGTCTGCAAACTTAATGATGGTGTTGGAGTCGTGCTTGGCCATGCAGTCGTGGGTGAAAAGGGAGTACAGGAGGGGACTGAGCACGCACCCCTGGGGGGCTAGAGTGTTGAGGATCAGCATGGCAGATGTGTTGTTACCTACCCTCCCCACCTTGGGGCGACCTGTCAGGAAGTCCAAGATCCAGTTGCAGAGGGAGGTGTTAGGTCCCAGGTTCCTTAGCTTAGTGATGAGCTTTGAGGGCACTATGGTGTTGAAATCTGAGCTGCCGTCAATGAATAGCATTCATACATAGGTGTTCCTTTTGTCCAGGTGGGAAAGGGCAGTGTGGAGTGCAATAGAGATTGCATCATCTGTGGATCTGTTTGGGTGGTATGCAAATTGGAGTGGGTCTAGGGTTTCTGGGATAATGGTGTTGATGTGAGCCATGACCAGCCTTTCAAAGCACTTCATGGCTACAGACGTGAGTGCTACGGGTCTGTAGTCATATAGGCAGTTTGCCTTTGTGTTCTTGGGCACAGGGACTATGGTCGTCTGCTTGAAGCATGTTGGTATTACAGACTCAATCAGGGACATGTTGAAAATGTCAGTGAAGACACCTGCCAGTTGGTCAGCACATGCCCGGAGCACACGTCCTGGTAATCTGTCTGGTCCTGCGGCCTTGTTAATGTTGACCTGTCTTAATCACATTGGCTGAGGAGAGCGTGATCACACAATCATCCGGAACAGCTGATGCTTTCATGCATGCCTCAGAGTTGCTTGCCTCGAAGCGAGCATAGAAGTGATTTAGCTCGTCTGGTAGGCTCGTCACTGGGCAGTTGTGACTGATGTGGTGTACTCCTCAATGTCATCGGAAGAATCCCGGAACATGTTCCAGTCTGTGATCACAAAGCAGTCCTGTAGTTTAGCATCTGGTTCATCTGACCATTTTTTTTATAGACCGAGTCACTGGTGCTTCCTGCTTTAATTTTTGCTTGTAAGCAGGAATCAGGAGGATAGAGTTGTGGTCGGATTTACCAAATGGAGGGCGAGGGAGAGCTTTGTACGCGTCTCTGTGTGTGGAGTAAAGGTCTGTCGTGGAAATTTCCTCTATTTACCAAATCATGGGAGCAAACCACACACACAAGTCAGAGTTAGTTATCAAAGTCAATCTTTAATTATATGAGCTCTATCACAACCCTGTGACTCTCAGATCGATTCAGTGTCTAACCATGAATTCTCTGAGAGCCCCCTTACAATGCAACTGAGTTCCTTTAATAGCAAAGACACACATAGTCAGACAGCATAGACATAACTCATCGTTCAGCTTTGTCTCCTTTCCCAAACCCGTGAAACCATAAACCAAATCCTCCATATCAACAGGCATATATCAAATTGTCATTTATATACAACCAACTCTAAATACAACCAATCCTGGACACGCTCACGGAGAGGAGAATGATTCCAGACACTGCCATCTCCGATGGGAAAACTAGGGAGTGAACTGGCACACACACAGTGGAGCAAAAGATATGCTTACACATGATGACACTTTGACCTCTCAGCGGCCATGCAACTTAGTCTTGACATAGAACAGATACTGCAACCCTGCCCACAGTATTATACAAAAATAACCATTCTGATGAGAATTAACTTACACACATTTGATAAATATAAAACATCTTACACATGTTACCAACAAATTCTGATTATCCCACGACAGGTGATCTATATATTTTTTTCACTCTGGTTGCACATTTAACATGATGATAGAAATTAGGTAGAACTGATTTAAGTTTCCCTGCATTAAAGTCTCCGGCCACTAGGAGCGCCGCCTCTGGGTGAGTGGTTTCCTGTTGGCTTATTTCCTTATACAGCTGACTGATTGCGGTCTTAGTGCCAGCATCTGTCTGTGGTGGTAAATAAACAGCCACAAAAAGTGTAGCTGAGAAATCTCTAAGCAAGTAGTGTGGCCTGCAGTTTATCACAATATAATCTACTTCAGGCGAGCAAAATCTAGAGATTTCCTTAGATTTCGTGCACCAGCTGTTGTTTCTCTGGTGGGTAGTGTGTGTGTGTACATCTCTGGTGGGTAGTGTGTGTGTGTGTGTGTGTGTGTGTGTGTGTGTTTGCGTGCGTGTGTGTGTGTGTGTATACCTCTGGTGGGTTGTGTGTGTGTGTGTGTGTGTGTGTGTTTTCATGAATCACAATGGAGGATTTCTTGGAAACCACAGATGGTGAATGACAGCCTACGACATGTTTCAGTTTAAATGGTGTATGTATGTATCTGTGTGCTAAACATAGTAACCATGGCGATGTGTGCTAAACATAGTAACCATGGCGATGTGTGTTAAACATAGTAACCATGGCGCTGTGTGGGTTAAACATCGTAGCCATGGCGATGTGTGTGTTAAATTGAGTAACCATGGTGATGTGTGTGTTAAACATAGTAACCATGGTGATGTGTGTGTTAAACAGAGTAACCATGGTGATGCGTTTGTTAAACTGAGTAACCATGGTGATGCGTGCGTTAAACTGAGTAACCATGGTGATGTGCGTGTTAAACATAGTAACCATGGTGATGTGTGTGTTAAAACATAGTAACCATGGTGATGTGTGTGTTAAAACATAGTAACCATGGTGATGTGTGTGTTAAACATAGTGACCATGGTGATGTGTGTGTTAAAACATAGTAACCATGGTGATGTGTGTGTTAAACAGAGTAACCATGGTGATGTGTGTGTTAAATTGAGTAACCATGGTAGACCGATAGCTCTAGAAGCCTGGTGTCACTAATAGAGAAGCTGAGAGAGAGATGGAAAAGGGGAGAGAGAGAGATGGAAAAGAGACAGAGGGGAGGGAGAGAGAGAGATGGAAAAGGAGAGAGGATGAGAGAGAGAGAGAGAGAGAGAGAGAGAGAGAGAGAGAGAGAGAGAGAGAGAGAGAGAGAGAAGGTAGAGAGAGAGAGTGAGAGAGAGATATGGAAGAAGAGAGAGAGAGGGGAGGTAGAGAGAGAGAGTGAGAGAGAGAGATGGAAGATGAGAGAGAGAGGGGAGGTAGAGAGAGAGACGGAGAGAGAGAGAAAGAGACCACCGTCCTACCCAGCTCTCAAAGACTCCTAAAGGGACACTCACTCCCTCTCTCTTTCTCTCATCACTCGTTCATTCTCCTCACCAAGACCGTGTCGTTGTTGCTAAATGTTGCTGTCGCACTAAAGTAGCTTTAATAATAGAAGAGATTGAAGGTACAGGGGACAGGGGACAAGGAACAGAGGATGTGGAAGAGAAGAAGAAGAAGAAGAAGAATGAACAAGTGATGAATGTCTCTGTTCTAGTGGAGGATGGAGGAGAGAAGTCTGAGTCAGCAGGACAAGAGAAGGGGAAATGGGATGGAGGAGAGGAGTCTGAGTCAGCAGGAGAAGAGAAGGGGAAATGGGATGGAGGTGAGGAGTCTGAGTCAGCAGGAAATGGTATGGAAGAGAGGCGTCTGAGTCAGCAGGAGAAGAGAAGGGGAAATGGGATGGAGGTGAGGAGTCTGAGTCAGCAGGAGAAGAGAAGGGGAAATGGTATGGAGGAGAGGAGTCTGAGTCAGCAGGAGAAGAGAAGGGGAAATGGGATGGAGGTGAGGAGTCTGAGTCAGCAGGAAATGGTATGGAAGAGAGGCGTCTGAGTCAGCAGGAGAAGAGAAGGGGAAATGGGATGGAGGTGAGGAGTCTGAGTCAGCAGGAAATGGTATGGAAGAGAGGCGTCTGAGTCAGCAGGAGAAGAGAAGGGGAAATGGGATGGAGGTGAGGAGTCTGAGTCAGCAGGAGAAGAGAAGGGGAAATGGTATGGAGGAGAGGAGTCTGAGTCAGCAGGAGAAGAGAAGGGGAAATGGGATGGAGGTGAGGAGTCTGAGTCAGCAGGAGAAGAGAAGGGGAAATGGTATGGAGGAGAGGAGTCTGAGTCAGCAGGAGAAGAGAAGGGGGAATGGTATGGAGGTGAGGAGTCTGAGTCAGCAGGAGAAGAGAAGGGGGAATGGTATGGAGGTGAGGAGTCTGAGTCAGCAGGAGAAGAGAAGGGAAAATGGTATGGAGGAGAGGAGTCTGAGTCAGCAGGAGAAGAGAAGGGGGAATGGTATGGAGGTGAGGAGTCTGAGTCAGCAGGAGAAGATAAGGGGAATGGGATGGAGGAGAGGAGTCTGAGTCAGCAGGAGAAGAGAAGGGGAAATGGTATGGAAGAGGGGAAAACTGGGGAACCATAGCGAGAGAACACAGCCATCAGGGTGGAAAAGCAATAAAACAATACACAGGTGTTTTTTAATAATTGTATTGACAGCCAGTAAGCATGTAATGAGATAACAGAAGGTCTGAATGAGTTAAATGCTTATATAACTGTGTTGGGTTAATACCAGTATGTGTCTGAATTAGTTAATAAAGTATGAGACAGTGTTTGGTTAATCCCAGCCCCCAGCACTAGCCATTATTAGAGAAATGGCTGTCTGAACACACAGCCTTAGGCCTGCCATCCGCCGCTCTGGGAGGATAGAGAGAGGACGGACAGAGAGAGAAAGGGGGAGAGAGAGAAAGGGGGAGAGATGAGAGAGAGAGCTGAGAGAGCGAGAGAGAAATAAAGGGGGAGAGAGAGCTGAGAGAGAGAGAGAAAGGGGGAGAGATGAGAGAGAGAGAGGAGAGAGTGAGAGAAAGGGGGAGAGAGAGCTGAGAGAGAGAGAGAGAGACAGAGAAAGAGACACAGAGAGAGAGACAGAGAGAGACAGAGAGAGAGAGAGAAAGAGAGAGAGAGGATGAGAGAGAGAGAGAGAATAGGAAGAATGGGGGGTAGAATGAGTTTTAGAATATTGACAAGTTGCAGTTGTGAAACAAGTGCTCTCCGATCATCTCAATTCAAGTGTCAGACTGGAGTGATTGACAAGATCAAACACATCAGCAAGTGGCCACTGTGTTGACTGATACAGAGCAGTCAACACAGCTGATAGAGAGCAGTCAACACAGCTGATACAGAGCAGTCAACACAGCTGATAGAGAGCAGTCAGCACAGCTGATAGAGAGCAGTCAGCACAGCTGATAGAGAGCAGTCAGCACAGCTGATAGAGAGCAGTCAGCACAGCTGATAGAGAGCAGTCAACACAGCTGATACAGAGCAGTCAACACAGCTGAAACAGAGAATTCAACACAGCTGATAGAGAGAAGTCAACACAGCTGATAGAGAGCAGTCAACACAGCTGATAGAGAGCACAGCTGATAGATAGCAGTCAACACAGCTGATAGAGAGAAGTCAACACAGCTGATACAGAGCAGTCAGCACAGCTGATACAGAACAGTCAACACAGCTGATACAGAGCAGTCAGCACAGCTGATACAGAACAGTCAACACAGCTGATACAGAGCAGTCAACACAGCTGATAGAGAGCACAGCTGATAGATAGCAGTCAACACAGCTGATACAGAGCAGTCAACACAGATGATAGAGCACAGCTGATAGATAGCAGTCAACACAGCTGATAGAGAGATGTCAACACAGCTGATACAGAGCAGTCAACACAGCTGATAGAGAGCACAGCTGATAGATAGCAGTCAACACAGCTGATACAGAGCAGTCAACACAGCTGATTGAGAGCATAGCTGATAGATAGCAGTCAACACAGCTGATACAGAGCAGTCAACACAGCTGATAGAGAGCACAGCAGATAGATAGCAGTCAACACAGCTGATAGAGAGAAGTCAACACAGCTGATACAGAGCAGTCGACACAGCTGATACAGAGCAGTCAACACAGCAGATAGAGAGCACAGCTGATAGATAGCAGTCAACACAGCTGATACAGAGCAGTCAACACAGCTGATAGAGAGCAGTCAACACAGCTGACACAGAGCAGTCAACACAGCTGATACAGAGCACAGCTGATAGATAGCAGTCAACACAGCTGATAGAGAGCAGTCAACACAGCTGATAGAGAGCAGTCAACACAGCTGATTGAGAGCATAGCTGATAGATAGCAGTCAACACAGCTGATACAGAGCAGTCAACACAGCTGATAGAGAGCACAGCTGATAGATAGCAGTCAACACATCTGATAGAGAGAAGTCAACACAGCTGATACAGAGCAGTCAACACAGCTGATACAGAGCAGTCAACACAGCTGATAGAGAGCACAGCTGATAGATAGCAGTCAACACAGCTGATACAGAGCAGTCAACACAGCTGATAGAGAGCACAGCTGATAGATAGCAGTCAACATAGCTGATAGATAGCAGTCAACACAGCTGATAGAGAGCAGTCAACACAGCTGATAGAGAGCAGTCAACACAGCTGATACAGAACAGTCAACACAGCTGATACAGAGCAGTCAACACAGCTGATAGAGAGCACAGCTGATAGATAGCAGTCAACACAGCTGATAGAGAGATGTCAACACAGCTGATAGAGAGCAGTCAACACAGCTGATAGATAGCAGTCAACACAGCTGATACAGAGCAGTCAACACAGCTGATACAGAGCAGTCAACACAGCTGATACAGAGCAGTCAACACAGCTGATACAGACCAGTCAACACAGCTGATACAGACCAGTCAACACAGCTGATACAGACCAGTCAACACAGCTGCTAGAGAGCAGTCAACACAGCTGCTTCTCTCACTAGTGGGCACTGGGAAAGTGATCCTACTCCATACCCAACACTCCTGTAAGTCGTGACAAACTCACTTACAAAAATCAATTTTGGAGGAGACTTTAAGTGATCCTATCCTATGTTTCTGAATCATATCGACGCCACAACAGGCCGTTTAAAACCAGAGAAGTTGGTTCTAAGAGGCAGTTGACTTTTAATGATCTTATTAATGTGTTGTAAGATTTGATTTGATATGGAGACAGTCACCTCACGGACGAGGCTTGTCTGACAAGAGAAACAGAGTGTGTGTGTGTGTGTGTGTGTACTCTTGTGCTGATGCGTGTGTGCATGCGTGCTGCTGCATTTGCGTGTGTGTGTAGACTACTGTGTGCTATTAGATATAGGATCTGCTGTTGGACATAGGATCTGCAGATGGACAGGATATGCTGTTAGATATAAGAAGGATCTGCTGTTAGATATAGGAAGGATCTGCTGTTAGATATAGGATCTGCTGTTAGATATAGGATCTGCTGTTAGATATAGGATCTGCTGTTAGATATAGGATCTGCTGTTAGATATAGGATCTGCTGTTAGATATAGGATCTGCTGTTAGATATAGGAAGGATCTGCTGTTAGATATAGGAAGGATTGGCTGTTAGATATGGGAATGATCTGCTGTTAGATATAGGAAGGATCTGCTGTTAGATATAGGAAGGATCTGCTGTTAGATATAGGAAGGATCTGCTGTTAGATATAGGAAGGATCGGCTGTTAGATATAGGATCTGCTGTTAGATATAGGATCTGCTGTTAGATATAGGAAGGATCTGCTGTTAGATATAGGAAGGATCTGCTGTTAGATATAGGAAGGATCTGCTGTTAGATATAGGAAGGATCTGCTGTTAGATATAGGAAGGATTGGCTGTTAGATATGGGAATGATCTGCTGTTAGATATAGGAAGGATCTGCTGTTAGATATAGGCAGGATCTGCTGTTAGATATAGGAAGGATCGGCTGTTAGATATAGGATCTGCTGTTAGATATAGGAAAGATCTGCTGTTAGATACAGGATCTGCTGTTAGATATAGGAAGGATCTGCTGTTAGATAGAGGAAGGATCTGCTGTTAGATATGGGAAGGATCTGCTGTTAGATATAGGAAGGATCGGCTGTTAGATATAGGAAGGATCGGCTGTTAGATATAGGATCTGCTGTTAGATATAGGAAGGATCGGCTGTTAAATATAGGATCGGCTGTTAGATATAGGAAGGATCGGCTGTTAGATATAGGAAGGATCGGCTGTTAGATATAGGATCTGCTGTTAGATATAGGAAGGATCGGCTGTTAAATATAGGATCGGCTGTTAGATATAGGAAGGATCTGCTGTTAGATATAGGAAGGATCTGCTGTTAGATATAGGAAGGATCTGCTGTTAGATATAGGAAAGGATCTGCTGTTAGATATAGGAAGGATCGGCTGTTAGATATAGGAAAGGATCTGCTGTTAGATATAGGAAGGATCGGCTGTTAGATATAGGAAGGATCTGCTGTTAGATATAGGAATGATCTGCTGTTAGATATAGGAATGATCTGCTGTTAGATATAGGATGGATCTGCTGTTAGATATAGGATCTGCTGTTAGATATAGAAAGGATCTGCTGTTAGATATAGGAAGGATCGGCTGTTAGATATAGGAAGGATCGGCTGTTAGATATAGGAAGGATCGGCTGTTAGATATAGGATCTGCTCTTAGATATAGGAAGGATCGGCTGTTAAATATAGGATCGGCTGTTAGATATAGGAAGGATCGGCTGTTAGATATAGGATCTGCTGTTAGATATAGGAAGGATCTGCTGTTAGATATAGGAAGGATCGGCTGTTAGATATAGGAAGGATCTGCTGTTAGATATATGAAGGATCTGCTGTTAGATATAGGAAGGATCTGCTGTTAGATATAGGATCTGCTGTTAGATATAGGATCTGCTGTTAGATATAGGAAGGATCTGCTGTTAGATATAGGAAGGATTGGCTGTTAGATATGGGAATGATCTGCTGTTAGATATAGGAAGGATCTGCTGTTAGATATAGGAAGGATCTGCTGTTAGATATAGGAAGGATCTGCTGTTAGATATAGGAAGGATCGGCTGTTAGATATAGGATCTGCTGTTAGATATAGGATCTGCTGTTAGATATAGGAAGGATCTGCTGTTAGATATAGGAAGGATCTGCTGTTAGATATAGGAAGGATCTGCTGTTAGATATAGGAAGGATCTGCTGTTAGATATAGGAAGGATTGGCTGTTAGATATGGGAATGATCTGCTGTTAGATATAGGAAGGATCTGCTGTTAGATATAGGCAGGATCTGCTGTTAGATATAGGAAGGATCGGCTGTTAGATATAGGATCTGCTGTTAGATATAGGAAAGATCTGCTGTTAGATACAGGATCTGCTGTTAGATATAGGAAGGATCTGCTGTTAGATAGAGGAAGGATCTGCTGTTAGATATGGGAAGGATCTGCTGTTAGATATAGGAAGGATCGGCTGTTAGATATAGGAAGGATCGGCTGTTAGATATAGGATCTGCTGTTAGATATAGGAAGGATCGGCTGTTAAATATAGGATCGGCTGTTAGATATAGGAAGGATCGGCTGTTAGATATAGGAAGGATCGGCTGTTAGATATAGGATCTGCTGTTAGATATAGGAAGGATCGGCTGTTAAATATAGGATCGGCTGTTAGATATAGGAAGGATCTGCTGTTAGATATAGGAAGGATCTGCTGTTAGATATAGGAAGGATCTGCTGTTAGATATAGGAAAGGATCTGCTGTTAGATATAGGAAGGATCGGCTGTTAGATATAGGAAAGGATCTGCTGTTAGATATAGGAAGGATCGGCTGTTAGATATAGGAAGGATCTGCTGTTAGATATAGGAATGATCTGCTGTTAGATATAGGAATGATCTGCTGTTAGATATAGGATGGATCTGCTGTTAGATATAGGATCTGCTGTTAGATATAGAAAGGATCTGCTGTTAGATATAGGAAGGATCGGCTGTTAGATATAGGAAGGATCGGCTGTTAGATATAGGAAGGATCGGCTGTTAGATATAGGATCTGCTCTTAGATATAGGAAGGATCGGCTGTTAAATATAGCATCGGCTGTTAGATATAGGAAGGATCGGCTGTTAGATATAGGATCTGCTGTTAGATATAGGAAGGATCGGCTGTTAGATATAGGATCTGCTGTTAGATATAGGAAGGATCGGCTGTTAAATATAGGATTGGCTGTTAGATATAGGAAGGATCTGCTGTTAGATATAGGAAGGATCTGCTGTTAGATATAGGAAGGATCTGCTGTTAGATATAGGAAGGATCTGCTGTTAGATATAGGAAGGATCTGCTGTTAGATATAGGAAAGGATCTGCTGTTAGATATAGGAAGGATCGGCTGTTAGATATAGGAAGGATCTGCTGTTAGATATATGAAGGATCTGCTGTTAGATATAGGAAGGATCTGCTGTTAGATATAGGATCTGCTGTTAGATATAGGATCTGCTGTTAGATATAGGAAGGATCTGCTGTTAGATATAGGAAGGATTGGCTGTTAGATATGGGAATGATCTGCTGTTAGATATAGGAAGGATCTGCTGTTAGATATAGGAAGGATCTGCTGTTAGATATAGGAAGGATCTGCTGTTAGATATAGGAAGGATCGGCTGTTAGATATAGGATCTGCTGTTAGATATAGGATCTGCTGTTAGATATAGGAAGGATCTGCTGTTAGATATAGGAAGGATCTGCTGTTAGATATAGGAAGGATCTGCTGTTAGATATAGGAAGGATCTGCTGTTAGATATAGGAAGGATTGGCTGTTAGATATGGGAATGATCTGCTGTTAGATATAGGAAGGATCTGCTGTTAGATATAGGCAGGATCTGCTGTTAGATATAGGAAGGATCGGCTGTTAGATATAGGATCTGCTGTTAGATATAGGAAAGATCTGCTGTTAGATACAGGATCTGCTGTTAGATATAGGAAGGATCTGCTGTTAGATAGAGGAAGGATCTGCTGTTAGATATGGGAAGGATCTGCTGTTAGATATAGGAAGGATCGGCTGTTAGATATAGGAAGGATCGGCTGTTAGATATAGGATCTGCTGTTAGATATAGGAAGGATCGGCTGTTAAATATAGGATCGGCTGTTAGATATAGGAAGGATCGGCTGTTAGATATAGGAAGGATCGGCTGTTAGATATAGGATCTGCTGTTAGATATAGGAAGGATCGGCTGTTAAATATAGGATCGGCTGTTAGATATAGGAAGGATCTGCTGTTAGATATAGGAAGGATCTGCTGTTAGATATAGGAAGGATCTGCTGTTAGATATAGGAAAGGATCTGCTGTTAGATATAGGAAGGATCGGCTGTTAGATATAGGAAAGGATCTGCTGTTAGATATAGGAAGGATCGGCTGTTAGATATAGGAAGGATCTGCTGTTAGATATAGGAATGATCTGCTGTTAGATATAGGAATGATCTGCTGTTAGATATAGGATGGATCTGCTGTTAGATATAGGATCTGCTGTTAGATATAGAAAGGATCTGCTGTTAGATATAGGAAGGATCGGCTGTTAGATATAGGAAGGATCGGCTGTTAGATATAGGAAGGATCGGCTGTTAGATATAGGATCTGCTCTTAGATATAGGAAGGATCGGCTGTTAAATATAGGATCGGCTGTTAGATATAGGAAGGATCGGCTGTTAGATATAGGATCTGCTGTTAGATATAGGAAGGATCGGCTGTTAGATATAGGATCTGCTGTTAGATATAGGAAGGATCGGCTGTTAAATATAGGATTGGCTGTTAGATATAGGAAGGATCTGCTGTTAGATATAGGAAGGATCTGCTGTTAGATATAGGAAGGATCTGCTGTTAGATATAGGAAGGATCTGCTGTTAGATATAGGAAGGATCTGCTGTTAGATATAGGAAAGGATCTGCTGTTAGATATAGGAAGGATCGGCTGTTAGATATAGGAAGGATCTGCTGTTAGATATATGAAGGATCTGCTGTTAGATATAGGAAGGATCTGCTGTTAGATATAGGAAGGATCTGCTGTTAGATATAGGAATGATCTGCTGTTAGATATAGGAATGATCTGCTGTTAGATATAGGATGGATCTGCTGTTAGATATAGGATCTGCTGTTAGATATAGGAAGGATCTGCTGTTAGATATAGGAATGATCGGCTGTTAGATATAGGAAGGATCGGCTGTTAGATTTAGGATCTGCTCGCTATCTTGTCTCATTTTCTCCCTGTCTGTCTCCTGAATTCAGACAGTGCTCTTCAGAGACAATCTGACCCATAAATGAAATGGGTTACAGCTTCAACTGGTCTGTTGTGATGATCATGATCAATGACGACCAGTGGAAACGCAATCATTCTCCATCAAATAGATTTTTTATTGACATCTTCGTGTGTCTCCGCAGCATTCAATTTGTCACTCTACAGATTCTCTTAGAAACCTAAAGCAGATCACAGCTGTCTGTCTGGTCTGTGAGAGATACCTAATGCAGATCACAGCACTCTGTCTGGTCTGTGAGAGATACCTAATGCAGATCACAGCACTCTGTCTGGTCTGTGAGAGATACCTAATGCAGATCACAGCTGTCTGTCTGGTCTGTGAGAGATACCTAATGCAGATCACAGCTGTCTGTCTGGTCTGTGACAGATACCTAATGCAGATCACAGCACTCTGTCTGGTCTGTGAGAGATACCTAATGCAGATCACAGCTGTCTGTCTGGTCTGTGACAGATACCTAATGCAGATCACAGCTGTCTGTCTGGTCTGTGAGAGATACCTAATGCAGATCACAGCTGCCTGTCTGGTCTGTGACAGATACCTAATGCAGATCACAGCTGTCTGTCTGGTCTGTGACAGATACCTAATGCAGATCACAGCTGTCTGTCTGGTCTGTGAGAGATACCTAATGCAGATCACAGCACTCTGTCTGGTCTGTGAGAGATACCTAATGCAGATCACAGCTGTCTGTCTGGTCTGTGAGAGATACCTAATGCAGATCACAGCTGTCTGTCTGGTCTGTGACAGATACCTAATGCAGATCACAGCTGTCTGTCTGGTCTGTGACAGATACCTAATGCAGATCACAGCTGTCTGTCTGGTCTGTGAGAGATACCTAATGCAGATCACAGCTGTCTGTCTGGTCTGTGAGAGATACCTAATGCAGATCACAGCTGTCTCTCTGGTCTGTGAGAGATACCTAATGCAGATCACAGCTGTCTGTCTGGTCTGTGAGAGATACCTAATGCAGATCACAGCTGTCTGTCTGGTCTGTGAGAGATACCTAATGCAGATCACAGCTGTCTGTCTGGTCTGTGAGAGATACCTAATGCAGATCACAGCTGTCTGTCTGGTCTGTGAGAGATACCTAATGCAGATCACAGCTGTCTGTCTGGTCTGTGAGAGATACCTAATGCAGATCACAGCTGTCTGTCTGGTCTGTGAGAGATACCTAATGCAGATCACAGCTGTCTGTCTGGTCTGTGACAGATACCTAATGCAGATCACAGCTGTCTGTCTGGTCTGTGACAGATACCTAATGCAGATCACAGCTGTCTGTCTGGTCTGTGACAGATACCTAATGCAGATCACAGCTGTCTGTCTGGTCTGTGAGAGATACCTAATGCAGATCACAGCTGCCTGTCTGGTCTGTGAGAGATACCTAATGCAGATCACAGCTGTCTGTCTGGTCTGTGAGAGATACCTAATGCAGATCACAGCTGTCTGTCTGGTCTGTGACAGATACCTAATGCAGATCACAGCTGTCTGTCTGGTCTGTGACAGATACCTAATGCAGATCACAGCTGTCTGTCTGGTCTGTGACAGATACCTAATGCAGATCACAGCTGTCTGTCTGGTCTGTGAGAGATACCTAATGCAGATCACAGCTGTCTGTCTGGTCTGTGAGAGATACCTAATGCAGATCACAGCTGTCTGTCTGGTCTGTGAGAGATACCTAATGCAGATCACAGCTGTCTGTCTGGTCTGTGACAGATACCTAATGCAGATCACAGCTGTCTGTCTGGTCTGTGAGAGATACCTAATGCAGATCACAGCTGTCTGTCTGGTCTGTGACAGATACCTAATGCAGATCACAGCTGTCTGTCTGGCACAGCTGTCTGTCTGGTCTGTGACAGATACCTAATGCAGATCACAGCTGTCTGTCTGGTCTGTGACAGATACCTAATGCAGATCACAGCTGTCTGTCTGGTCTGTGACAGATACCTAATGCAGATCACAGCTGTCTGTCTGGTCTGTGAGAGATACCTAATGCAGATCACAGCTGCCTGTCTGGTCTGTGAGAGATACCTAATGCAGATCACAGCTGTCTGTCTGGTCTGTGAGAGATACCTAATGCAGATCACAGCTGTCTGTCTGGTCTGTGACAGATACCTAATGCAGATCACAGCTGTCTGTCTGGTCTGTGACAGATACCTAATGCAGATCACAGCTGTCTGTCTGGTCTGTGACAGATACCTAATGCAGATCACAGCTGTCTGTCTGGTCTGTGAGAGATACCTAATGCAGATCACAGCTGTCTGTCTGGTCTGTGAGAGATACCTAATGCAGATCACAGCTGTCTCTCTGGTCTGTGAGAGATACCTAATGCAGATCACAGCTGTCTGTCTGGTCTGTGAGAGATACCTAATGCAGATCACAGCTGTCTGTCTGGTCTGTGAGAGATACCTAATGCAGATCACAGCTGTCTGTCTGGTCTGTGAGAGATACCTAATGCAGATCACAGCTGTCTGTCTGGTCTGTGAGAGATACCTAATGCAGATCACAGCTGTCTGTCTGGTCTGTGAGAGATACCTAATGCAGATCACAGCTGTCTGTCTGGTCTGTGAGAGATACCTAATGCAGATCACAGCTGTCTGTCTGGTCTGTGAAAGTTACCTAATGCAGATCACAGCTGTCTGTCTGGTCTGTGACAGATACCTAATGCAGATCACAGCTGTCTGTCTGGTCTGTGACAGATACCTAATGCAGATCACAGCTGTCTGTCTGGTCTGTGAGAGATACCTAATGCAGATCACAGCTGCCTGTCTGGTCTGTGAGAGATACCTAATGCAGATCACAGCTGTCTGTCTGGTCTGTGAGAGATACCTAATGCAGATCACAGCTGTCTGTCTGGTCTGTGACAGATACCTAATGCAGATCACAGCTGTCTGTCTGGTCTGTGACAGATACCTAATGCAGATCACAGCTGTCTGTCTGGTCTGTGACAGATACCTAATGCAGATCACAGCTGTCTGTCTGGTCTGTGAGAGATACCTAATGCAGATCACAGCTGTCTGTCTGGTCTGTGAGAGATACCTAATGCAGATCACAGCTGTCTGTCTGGTCTGTGAGAGATACCTAATGCAGATCACAGCTGTCTGTCTGGTCTGTGACAGATACCTAATGCAGATCACAGCTGTCTGTCTGGTCTGTGAGAGATACCTAATGCAGATCACAGCTGTCTGTCTGGTCTGTGACAGATACCTAATGCAGATCACAGCTGTCTGTCTGGCACAGCTGTCTGTCTGGTCTGTGACAGATACCTAATGCAGATCACAGCTGTCTGTCTGGTCTGTGACAGATACCTAATGCAGATCACAGCTGTCTGTCTGGTCTGTGACAGATACCTAATGCAGATCACAGCTGTCTGTCTGGTCTGTGAGAGATACCTAATGCAGATCACAGCTGCCTGTCTGGTCTGTGAGAGATACCTAATGCAGATCACAGCTGTCTGTCTGGTCTGTGAGAGATACCTAATGCAGATCACAGCTGTCTGTCTGGTCTGTGACAGATACCTAATGCAGATCACAGCTGTCTGTCTGGTCTGTGACAGATACCTAATGCAGATCACAGCTGTCTGTCTGGTCTGTGACAGATACCTAATGCAGATCACAGCTGTCTGTCTGGTCTGTGAGAGATACCTAATGCAGATCACAGCTGTCTGTCTGGTCTGTGAGAGATACCTAATGCAGATCACAGCTGTCTGTCTGGTCTGTGAGAGATACCTAATGCAGATCACAGCTGTCTGTCTGGTCTGTGACAGATACCTAATGCAGATCACAGCTGTCTGTCTGGTCTGTGAGAGATACCTAATGCAGATCACAGCTGTCTGTCTGGTCTGTGACAGATACCTAATGCAGATCACAGCTGTCTGTCTGGCACAGCTGTCTGTCTGGTCTGTGACAGATACCTAATGCAGATCACAGCTGTCTGTCTGGTCTGTGACAGATACCTAATGCAGATCACAGCTGTCTGTCTGGTCTGTGACAGATACCTAATGCAGATCACAGCTGTCTGTCTGGTCTGTGACAGATACCTAATGCAGATCACAGCTGTCTGTCTGGTCTGTGACAGATACCTAATGCAGATCACAGCTGTCTGTCTGGTCTGTGAGAGATACCTAATGCAGATCACAGCTGTCTGTCTGGTCTGTGAGAGATACCTAATGCAGATCACAGCTGTCTCTCTGGTCTGTGAGAGATACCTAATGCAGATCACAGCTGTCTGTCTGGTCTGTGAGAGATACCTAATGCAGATCACAGCTGTCTGTCTGGTCTGTGAGAGATACCTAATGCAGATCACAGCTGTCTGTCTGGTCTGTGAGAGATACCTAATGCAGATCACAGCTGTCTGTCTGGTCTGTGAGAGATACCTAATGCAGATCACAGCTGTCTGTCTGGTCTGTGAGAGATACCTAATGCAGATCACAGCTGTCTGTCTGGTCTGTGAGAGATACCTAATGCAGATCACAGCTGTCTGTCTGGTCTGTGACAGATACCTAATGCAGATCACAGCTGTCTGTCTGGTCTGTGACAGATACCTAATGCAGATCACAGCTGTCTGTCTGGTCTGTGACAGATACCTAATGCAGATCACAGCTGTCTGTCTGGTCTGTGAGAGATACCTAATGCAGATCACAGCTGCCTGTCTGGTCTGTGAGAGATACCTAATGCAGATCACAGCTGTCTGTCTGGTCTGTGAGGGATACCTAATGCAGATCACAGCTGTCTGTCTGGTCTGTGACAGATACCTAATGCAGATCACAGCTGTCTGTCTGGTCTGTGACAGATACCTAATGCAGATCACAGCTGTCTGTCTGGTCTGTGACAGATACCTAATGCAGATCACAGCTGTCTGTCTGGTCTGTGAGAGATACCTAATGCAGATCACAGCTGTCTGTCTGGTCTGTGAGAGATACCTAATGCAGATCACAGCTGTCTGTCTGGTCTGTGAGAGATACCTAATGCAGATCACAGCTGTCTGTCTGGTCTGTGACAGATACCTAATGCAGATCACAGCTGTCTGTCTGGTCTGTGAGAGATACCTAATGCAGATCACAGCTGTCTGTCTGGTCTGTGACAGATACCTAATGCAGATCACAGCTGTCTGTCTGGCACAGCTGTCTGTCTGGTCTGTGACAGATACCTAATGCAGATCACAGCTGTCTGTCTGGTCTGTGACAGATACCTAATGCAGATCACAGCTGTCTGTCTGGTCTGTGACAGATACCTAATGCAGATCACAGCTGTCTGTCTGGTCTGTGAGAGATACCTAATGCAGATCACAGCTGCCTGTCTGGTCTGTGAGAGATACCTAATGCAGATCACAGCTGTCTGTCTGGTCTGTGAGAGATACCTAATGCAGATCACAGCTGTCTGTCTGGTCTGTGACAGATACCTAATGCAGATCACAGCTGTCTGTCTGGTCTGTGACAGATACCTAATGCAGATCACAGCTGTCTGTCTGGTCTGTGACAGATACCTAATGCAGATCACAGCTGTCTGTCTGGTCTGTGAGAGATACCTAATGCAGATCACAGCTGTCTGTCTGGTCTGTGAGAGATACCTAATGCAGATCACAGCTGTCTGTCTGGTCTGTGAGAGATACCTAATGCAGATCACAGCTGTCTGTCTGGTCTGTGACAGATACCTAATGCAGATCACAGCTGTCTGTCTGGTCTGTGAGAGATACCTAATGCAGATCACAGCTGTCTGTCTGGTCTGTGACAGATACCTAATGCAGATCACAGCTGTCTGTCTGGCACAGCTGTCTGTCTGGTCTGTGACAGATACCTAATGCAGATCACAGCTGTCTGTCTGGTCTGTGACAGATACCTAATGCAGATCACAGCTGTCTGTCTGGTCTGTGACAGATACCTAATGCAGATCACAGCTGTCTGTCTGGTCTGTGACAGATACCTAATGCAGATCACAGCTGTCTGTCTGGTCTGTGACAGATACCTAATGCAGATCACAGCACTCTGTCTGGTCTGTGACAGATACCTAATGCAGATCACAGCTGTCTGTCTGGTCTGTGAGAGATACCTAATGCAGATCACAGCTGTCTGTCTGGTCTGTGAGAGATACCTAATGCAGATCACAGCTGTCTGTCTGGTCTGTGAGAGATACCTAATGCAGATCACAGCTGTCTGTCTGGTCTGTGAGAGATACCTAATGCAGATCACAGCTGTCTGTCTGGTCTGTGAGAGATACCTAATGCAGATCACAGCTGTCTGTCTGGTCTGTGACAGATACCTAATGCAGATCACAGCTGTCTGTCTGGTCTGTGACAGATACCTAATGCAGATCACAGCTGTCTGTCTGGTCTGTGACAGATACCTAATGCAGATCACAGCTGTCTGTCTGGTCTGTGAGAGATACCTAATGCAGATCACAGCTGTCTGTCTGGTCTGTGAGAGATACCTAATGCAGATCACAGCTGTCTGTCTGGTCTGTGACAGATACCTAATGCAGATCACAGCTGTCTGTCTGGTCTGTGACAGATACCTAATGCAGATCACAGCTGTCTGTCTGGTCTGTGAGAGATACCTAATGCAGATCACAGCTGTCTGTCTGGTCTGTGAGAGATACCTAAATGCAGATCACAGCTGTCTGTCTGGTCTGTGACAGATACCTAATGCAGATCACAGCTGTCTGTCTGGTCTGTGAGAGATACCTAATGCAGATCACAGCTGTCTGTCTGGTCTGTGAGAGATACCTAATGCAGATCACAGCTGTCTGTCTGGTCTGTGACAGATACCTAATGCAGATCACAGCTGTCTGTCTGGTCTGTGAGAGATACCTAATGCAGATCACAGCTGGCTGTCTGGTCTGTGAGAGATACCTAATGCAGATCACAGCTGTCTGTCTGGTCTGTGAGAGATACCTAATGCAGATCACAGCTGTCTGTCTGGTCTGTGAGAGATACCTAATGCAGATCACAGCTGTCTGTCTGGTCTGTGAGAGATACCTAATGCAGATCACAGCTGTCTGTCTGGTCTGTGACAGATACCTAATGCAGATCACAGCTGTCTGTCTGGTCTGTGACAGATACCTAATGCAGATCACAGCTGTCTGTCTGGTCTGTGACAGATACCTAATGCAGATCACAGCTGTCTGTCTGGTCTGTGAGAGATACCTAATGCAGATCACAGCTGTCTGTCTGGTCTGTGAGAGATACCTAATGCAGATCACAGCTGTCTGTCTGGTCTGTGACAGATACCTAATGCAGATCACAGCTGTCTGTCTGGTCTGTGAGAGATACCTAATGCAGATCACAGCTGTCTGTCTGGTCTGTGACAGATACCTAATGCAGATCACAGCTGTCTGTCTGGTCTGTGACAGATACCTAATGCAGATCACAGCTGTCTGTCTGGTCTGTGACAGATACCTAATGCAGATCACAGCTGTCTGTCTGGTCTGTGACAGATACCTAATGCAGATCACAGCTGTCTGTCTGGTCTGTGAGAGATACCTAATGCAGATCACAGCTGTCTGTCTGGTCTGTGAGAGATACCTAATGCAGATCACAGCTGTCTGTCTGGTCTGTGACAGATACCTAATGCAGATCACAGCTGTCTGTCTGGTCTGTGACAGATACCTAATGCAGATCACAGCTGTCTGTCTGGTCTGTGAGAGATACCTAATGCAGATCACAGCTGCCTGTCTGGTCTGTGAGAGATACCTAATGCAGATCACAGCTGCCTGTCTGGTCTGTGAGAGATACCTAATGCAGATCACAGCTGTCTGTCTGGTCTGTGAGAGATACCTAATGCAGATCACAGCTGCCTGTCTGGTCTGTGAGAGATACCTAATGCAGATCACAGCTGTCTGTCTGGTCTGTGACAGATACCTAATGCAGATCACAGCTGTCTGTCTGGTCTGTGAGAGATACCTCATGCAGATCACAGCTGTCTGTCTGGTCTGTGAGAGATACCTCATGCAGATCACAGCTGTCTGTCTGGTCTGTGAGAGATACCTAATGCAGATCACAGCTGTCTGTCTGGTCTGTGACAGATACCTAATGCAGATCACAGCTGTCTGTCTGGTCTGTGACAGATACCTAATGCAGATCACAGCTGTCTGTCTGGTCTGTGAGAGATACCTAATGCAGATCACAGCTGTCTGTCTGGTCTGTGACAGATACCTAATGCAGATCACAGCTGTCTGTCTGGTCTGTGAGAGATACCTAATGCAGATCACAGCTGTCTGTCTGGTCTGTGAGAGATACCTAATGCAGATCACAGCTGTCTGTCTGGTCTGTGACAGATACCTAATGCAGATCACAGCTGTCTGTCTGGTCTGTGAGAGATACCTAATGCAGATCACAGCTGTCTGTCTGGTCTGTGACAGATACCTAATGCAGATCACAGCTGTCTGTCTGGTCTGTGAGAGATACCTAATGCAGATCACAGCTGTCTGTCTGGTCTGTGAGAGATACCTAATGCAGATCACAGCTGTCTGTCTGGTCTGTGAGAGATACCTAATGCAGATCACAGCTGTCTGTCTGGTCTGTGAGAGATACCTAATGCAGATCACAGCTGTCTGTCTGGTCTGTGAGAGATACCTAATGCAGATCACAGCTGTCTGTCTGGTCTGTGAGAGATACCTAATGCAGATCACAGCTGTCTGTCTGGTCTGTGAGAGATACCTAATGCAGATCACAGCTGTCTGTCTGGTCTGTGAGAGATACCTAATGCAGATCACAGCTGTCTGTCTGGTCTGTGAGAGATACCTAATGCAGATCACAGCTGTCTGTCTGGTCTGTGAGAGATACCTAATGCAGATCACAGCTGTCTGTCTGGTCTGTGAGAGATACCTAATGCAGATCACAGCTGTCTGTCTGGTCTGTGAGAGATACCTAAAGCAGATCACAGCTGTCTGTCTGGTCTGTGAGAGATACCTAAAGCAGATCACAGCTGTCTGTCTGGTCTGTGAGAGATACCTAAAGCAGATCACAGCTGTCTGTCTGGTCTGTGAGAGATACCTAATGCAGATATCTCTCTCTCTCTCTCTCATTCTCACTCACTCTCACTCACTAGTAGTGTACTATTAGTGCACTATGTAGGGCAGTGGTTCCCTCCTCCAGTCCCCCCAACAGCCCAACTCCAGTCCTCCAGTACACCCAACAGCCCAACTCCAGTCCCCCCAACAGCCCAACTCCAGTCCTCCAGTACCCCCAAAAGCCCAACTCCAAACCTCCAGTACCACAACAGCCCAACTCCAGTCCTCCAGTACCAACAGCCCAACTCCAAACCTCCAGTACACCCAACAGCCCAACTCCAGTCCCCCCAACAGCCCAACTCCAGTCCCCCCAACAGCCCAACTCCAGTCCTCCAGTACCCCCAACAGCCCAACTCCAGTCCTCCAGTACCCCCAACAGCCCAACTCCAGTCCTCCAGTACCCCCAACAGCCCAACTCCAAACCTCCAGTACCCCAACAGCCCAACTCCAGTCCTCCAGTACACCCAACAGCCCAACTCCAGTCCTCCAGTACCCCAACAGCCCAACTCCAAACCTCCAGTACACCCAACAGCCCAATTCCAGTCCCCCCAACAGCCCAACTCCAGTCCCCCCAACAGCCCAACTCCAGTCCTCCAGTATCCCCAACAGCTCACCTCCAGTCCTCCAGTAGCCTCAAAAGCACACATTGTTGTTATATCCCTGAACAAACTCACCTGATTCAACGTAACGAGGGCCTGGTGATTAGTTGACAAGTTGAATCAGGTGTGTTTGTCCAGTGCTACCATAAACGTGTCCTGCTGGGTGTACTGGGGGACTTGAGTTGGGTGTCCCTCTTGTCCAGGTGGGAGAGGGAGAGGGCAGTGTGGATGATTGCGATAGAGATTGTATAATCTGTGGATCTGTTGGGGCGGTATGTGAATTTGAAGTCGGTCTAGGGTGTCTGGGATGATGGTGTTGATGTGAGCCCATGACCAGCCTTTCAAAGCATTTTCAGGGCTATGGGGGGGGCGACAGTCAATTTAGACAGGTTACCTTGTGGTGGGTCTGTTTGAAACATGTAGGTATTACAGACTGAGACCGGGGACACTGAGACACCCGGTTAGCTGGTCATGCTGTAGAATCTACTGTAATTCCTCTCAACGCTACATCATCTAAAATGAACGAAACAAAATGTCTGTGAAAACCAATGGATCTGTGTCACAAATGACCCCTGATAGGGCTCTGGTCAAATGTAGTGCACTATAGGGAGTAGGGTACCAATTGGGTCTCATGAACAGTCTACACATATGGCATACGTATTCTTTATCCCTTTACACTTGTGTGTATAAGGTAGTAGTAGTAGTAGTTGTGGAATTGTTATGTTAGATTACTCGTTGGTTATTACTGCACTGTCGGAACTAGAAGCACAAGCAATTCCCTACACTCGCATTAACATCTGCTAACCATGTGTATGTGACAAATACAATCATACAATTTGATGTGTTTAGCTAGCTCAATGTGTGCATTGAACAGAAGAACAACTTTAATTCTACCTCAATAATTAAGCATTTATTTTATTTTGTTGCCAAAGATTGTTTTCTGTCATCTACACATTAGCATTTTTTTTGTCCTTCAGCTGATAAGACTTTCCCTGACCAACACATGAATTAAGGAGTAGCTTCCTCTCTGGGGAGAACTGAACATAACTGAGGATATGTGTCCCAAATGGCACCCTATTCCCTATTTGGGTTTTTTGGTCAAAAGTAGTGCACTTATAAAAAAAGGGAATAGTAGAATTTGGGACACGTCCTAAATCCTATCTAATTCCCATCCTCTGAAACATGTACCGTTTATCTCATTAAGAGGACTGCACCAGTGAAACTAACAGGCAAAAGCATCCTTCTATGAAGAGCTGGCAACATTCAGTGTTACAGACCTTTCTCTATCTCAGAGGAGGCTGGTGGGATAGGAGGACGGGCTTATTGTAATTGCTGGAATGGGAAAAAAAACATGTGGTTTCCATACATTTGATGTGTTTCATACCGTTGCATTTATTCCATTCCTGCTTCCGCCTGCTTCCGCTCTCCCTCCCTGGGGCTCGAGGGCGCCAGGCTGCTAAGCATTACGCACACCTGCTCCCCTCGTCACGCGCATCAGCAATTGTTGGACTCACCTGGACTGTTACTGTAATTTAATTATGCCAATGTGCTTTCATCAATTGAAAACCCTTAATCTATTTTATGAGAATTTATAAGATTCTTGATTGCATAAAATAGACGCAGACCAGTCTTTCAATAATAGGTAACAGAATTTATTCTCGGAGCGCGCTGCCACTTAACCACGAGCAATAGTTTATAAACAGATCATGACGTCATTTCATTGCTTTAACAGAATCCCCTCCTCTCGACAGGGACAAAGTGAGGTGAAAAGTTCATTCTAACTTACTAACACACTCCCAGGTAACTTTTGACACCTCAACATTATCGATCACCACTGAGCTGACAGTTCTAATTAACAGAAAACCTAGGAATGCACTCACTGTCTTATCTTAAACACCCCAGAGCTCAGTTTCTGTAGGTTCAACCATAGGTTAACTACCTTATCTGTTTACACAGTCCCCAACCCATTAGTTTCTTCCTAGTTGGAATGGTGTTCATTAACTTAAATGACTCCTTGTCCGTGTCTCACAATCCCTTCTTATGAACTCATCAGATATAATAAAACAGAGTATAAGTTTGACTTAGTTACAGTTCCATTTAAAATGATTTGTTCAGACATTTAATCATCATTTTACCAACATGGACCCAATCACCTCTGTCATTACCTCCCCTAAATCTCTGTTCCACCGCTCTGTTCCATGCTGGTCATTTATGAACATCTTGGCCATGTTCTGTTATAATCTCCACCCAGCACAGCCAGAAGAGGACTGGGCACCCCTCATATCCTGGTTCCTCTCTAGGTTTCTTTCCTAGGTTTTGGCCTTTCTAGGGAGTTTTTCCTAGCCACCGTGCTTCTACACATGCATTGCTTGCTGTTTGGGGTTTTAGGCTGGGTTTCTGTACAGCACTTTGAGATATCAGCTGATGTACGAAGGGATATATAAATACATTGGATTTGATTTGATTCATTACCTCCCCTAAATCTCCGCTCTGTTCCGCAGCTTCAGCATTGATTAACCTTTAATACCCATGTGCAGAGACGCTGTTCCTGTCTGTTCCTGTCTGTTCCTGTCTGTTCCATGTCTGTTCCTGTCTGTTCCTGTCTGTTCCATGTCTGTTCCTGTCTGTTCCTGTCTGTTCCTGTCTGTTCCATGTCTGTTCCTGTCTGTTCCTGTCTGTTCCTGTCTTGTTCCATGTCTGTTCCTGTCTTGTTCCATGTCTGTTCCTGTCTGTTCCTGTCTTGTTCCATGTCTGTTCCTGTCTGTTCCATGTCTGTTCCATGTCTGTTCCTGTCTTGTTCCATGTCTGTTCCTGTCTTGTTCCATGTCTGTTCCTGTCTTGTTCCATGTCTGTTCCTGTCTTGTTCCATGTCTGTTCCTGTCTTATTCCATGTCTGTTCCTGTCTTGTTCCATGTCTGTTCCTGTCTTGTTCCATGTCTGTTCCTGATTAAATGTTTGACTCCCCGTACCTTCTTCTCTACTCCAGCATCGGTCCCTACAATTCCAGCCAGTACAATGAGCCCGTCCTCCTATAGCTCCCCTCACCAGCCCCCATTGCTCTATACTGTACTACATAGTCCTGACAATCCCTCAGTTCAAACATAAACTTACAAGTTCCAAGCATATGATGAAGCAGCCTGACAGGCAGCCCAGATCTTATTCCATATTTTGCGGGTTTAGACGGTATGTACTGCCTGAAGGGGCAGCGGCCCCTAAATAGCATGAGATGCTCATCAACAGTAACGTTGGGCCCAGGGTTGTAAAACAGGGGAAGGCGGTCCAGCCACTTGTCCCACACAGACCTGATTGCAGCTAGCTTGTCTCTCTACAACGACCTGATTGTAGCTAGCTTGTCTCTCTGCACAGACCTGATTGTAGCTAGCTTGTCTCTCTGCCGCCGAGCTGGTCTGGTGTCTCAGCTATCAAAGTGAGAGAGAGATTTGGGATCGACAGAGATAGACGCCTCGCTTCGCGTTCTTAGGAAACTATGCAGTATTTTTTTTTTTTAATGTACACTGCTCACAAAAATTAAGGGAACGCTAAAATAACACATCCTAGATCTGAATGAATGAAATATTCTTATTAAATACTTTTTTCTTTACATAGTTAAATGTGCTGACAACAAAATCACACAAAAATTATCAATGGAAATCAAATTTATCAACCCATGGGGGTCTGGATTTGGAGTCACACTCAAAATTAAAGTGGAAAACCACACTACAGGCTGATCCAACTTTGATGTAATGTCCTTAAAACAAGTCAAAATTAGGCTCAGTCGTGTGTGTGGCCTCCACGTGCCTGTATGACCTCCCTACAACGCCTGGGCATGCTCCTGATGAGGTGGCGGATGGTCTCCTGAGGGATCCCCTCCCAGACCTGGACTAAAGTATCCGCCAACTCCTGGACAGTCTGTGGTGCAACGTGGCGTTGGTGGATGGAGCGAGACATGATGTCCCAGATGTGCTCAATTGGATTCAGGTCTGGGGAACGGGCGGGCCAATCCATAGCATCAATGCCTTCCTCTTGCAGGAACTGCTGACACTCTCCAGCCGCATGAGGTCTAGAATTGTCATGCATTAGGAGGAACCCAGGGCCAACCACACCAGCATATGGTCTCACAAGGGGTCTGAGGATCTCATCTCGGTACCTAATGGCAGTCAGGCTACCTCTGGCGAGCACATGGAGGGCTGTGCGGCCCCCTAAAGAAATGCCACCCCACACCATGACTGACCCACCGCCAAACCGGTCATGCTGGAGGATGTTGCAGGCAGCAGAACGTTCTCCACGGCGTGGAGGAATACGACTTTCCCGAAGCGGATCCACCCAGGACAATGGATCTGATTCCAGCCGGCGACCCAAAGCAACGGCGTCGCAGAAGGGGCAGACGGAGCGGTCTTCTGGTCAGGCTCCGTAGACGGGCACATCGCTCACCGCTCCCGATTATACTACTCGCCAATGTCCAGTCTCTTGACAACAAGGTAGATGGAATTCGAGCAAAGGTTGCCTTCCAAGGAGACATCAGAGATAGTAACATTCTTTGTTTCACGGAAACATGGCTCACTCGGGATACGTTATCAGAGTCGATACAGCCAGCTGGTTTCTTCACGCATCGCGCCGACAGAAACAATCATCTCTCTAGTAACTAGAAAGGCGGGGGTGTATGCCTTATGGTTAACGAGTCGTGGTGTGATCATAACAACATACAGGAACTCAAGTCCTTCTGTTCATTTGACCTAGAAATCCTTACAATCAAATGCCAACCGCAATATCTACCAAGAGAATTCCCTTCGATCATAATCACAGTCGTGTATATCCCCCCCATGCAGATACCTCGACGGCCCTGAAAGAACTTCATTTGACTCTATATAAACTGGAAACCACATATCCTGAGGCTGCATTTATTGTAGCTGGGGATTTAAACAAGGCTAATCTGAAAACAAGGCTCCCTAAATTTTATCAGCATATCGAATGTGCGACCCGGGCTGGCAAAATTCTGGATCATTGCTACTCTAACTTCCGCGACGCATACAAAGCATACAAAGACTCCATTTTGTTGCTCCCAGCCTATAGACAGAAACAAAAACAGGAAATGGCTTTGCTCAGGTCTGTTCAACACAGGTCCGACCAATCTGATTCCATGATTCAAGATTTCTTTGATCACGTGGACTGGGATATGTTAAGGATAGCATCCGACAACAACATTGATGTATACGCTGATTCGGTGAGCGAGTTTATTAGCAAGTTCATCGGTGATGTTGTACCCACGGTGACTATTAAAACCTTCCCCAACCAGAAAACGTGGATTGATGGCAGCATTCACGCAAAGCTGAAAACGCGAACCATTGCTTTTAATCATGGCAAGGCGACCGAAAATGTGACCGAATACCAACAGTGTAGCTATTACCTCCGTAAGGCAATCAAACAAGCTAAGAGTCAGTAGAGACAAAGTAGAGTCGCCACTCAACCGCTCAGACACGAGACATATGTGGGAGGGTCTAAAGTCAATCACGGATTACAAAAAGAAAACCAGCCCCGTCGCCAACTCCGACGTCTTGTTCCCAGACAAAATAAAAAACTTCTTTGCTCGCTTTGAGGACAATACAGTGCCACTGACACGGCCCGCTACCAAAACCTGCGGACTCTCCTTCACCTTAGCAAACATGAGTAAAACATTTAAACTGTTACGCCTTGCAAGGCTGCCGGCCTAGACAGCATCCCTAGCCGCGTCCTCAGAGCATGTGCAGACAAGCTGGCTCACTTCCGTCATCATGAAGTGCTTTGAGAGACTAGTCAAGGACCATATCACCTCCACCCTACCTAACACCCTAGACCCACTCCAATTTGCTTACCGCCCCAATAGGTCCACAGACGATGCAATCTCAACCACACTGCACACTGCCCTAACCCATCTGGACAAGAGGATGTAAGAATGATGTTCATCGATTACAGCTCAGCATTTAACACCATAGTACCCTCCAAACTCGTCATTAACCCTGGGTCTCGATCCCTCCCTGTGCAACTGGATCCTGGACTTTCTGACGGGCCGCCCTCAGGTAGTGAAGGTAGGAAACAACATCTCCACCCCGCTGATCCTCAACACTGGGGCCCCACAAGGGTGCGTTCTCAGCCCTCTCCTGTACTCCCTGTTTACCCATGACTGCGTGGCCATGCACGACTCCAACTCAATCATCAAGTTTGCAGACAACACTACAGTGGTAGGCTTGATTACCAACAACGACGAGATGGCCTACAGGGAGGAGGTGAGGGCCCTCGGCGTGTGGTGTCAGGAAAATAACCTCACACTCAACGTCAACAAAACAAAGGAGATGATTGTGGACTTCAGGAAACAGCAGAGGGAGCACCACCCTATCCACATCGATGGGACAGTAGTGGAGAGGGTAGTACGTTTTAAGTTCCTCGGCGTACACATCATGGACAAACTGAAATGGCCCACCCACACAAACAGCGTTGTGAAGAAGGCGCAACAGCGCCTCTTCAACCTCAGGAGGCTGAAGAAATTTGGCTTGTCGCCAAAAACACACAAACTTTTACAGATTCACAATCAAGAGCATCCTGTCGGGCTGTATCACCGACTGGTACGGCTTCGCCCACAACCGTAAGGTTGTCCAGAGGGTAGTGAAGTCTGCACAACGCATCACCGGGGAAAACTACCTGCCCTCCAGGACACCTACACCACCCGATGTCACAGGAAGGCCAAAAAGATAATCAAGGACAACAACCACCCGAGTCACTGCCTGTTCACCCTGCTATCATCCAGAAGGCGAGGTACAGTACAGGTGCATCAAAGCTGGGACCGAGAGATTGAAAAACAGCTTCTATCTCAAGGCCATCAGACTGCTAAACAGCCACCACTAACATTGAGTGGCTGCTGCAGACATTGAGTGGCTGCTAACATTGAGTGGCTGCTACAGACTCAACTCTAGCCACTTTAAATAATTAATATTTGGATGTAATAAATGTATCATTAGTTACTTAAACAATGCCACTTTATATAATGTTTACATACCCTACATTACTCATCTCATATATATATATATATATATATATATATATATATATATATATATATATATATATACAGTACTCTATACCATCTACTGCATCTTGCCTATGCTGTTCGGCCATCGCTCATCCAGATATTTAAATGTACATATTCTTAGTCATTCCTTTACACTGTATGAGGTAGTTGTTTTGAAATTGTTAGATTACTTGTTAGATATTACTGCACGGTCGGAACTAAAAGCACAAGCATTTCGCTACAGTCACATTAACATCTGCTATCCAAGTGTACGTGACCAATAATATCTGCTAGCCATGTGTATGTGACCAATAACATCTGCTATCCATGTGTCCGTGACCAATAACATCTGCTAGCCATGTGTATGTGACCAATAACATCTGCTAACCAAGTGTACGTGACCAATAACATCTCCTAACCATGTGACCAATAACATCTGCTAACCATGTGACCAATAACATCTGCTAACCATGTGACCAATAACATCTGCTAACCATGTGTATGTGACCAATAACATCTGCTAACCAAGTGTACGTGACCAATAACATCTGCTAACCAAGTGTGCGTGACCAATAACATGATTGGATAATCCTGGAAATAATGTGGAAGTTTTCCAGAGACATTGTTGCACTGAAAAGTTATCTGCCAGTTTCTGCATCCCACAGGGATTCTGGGGATTCCCCCATTGGATCTGAAAACACCAGCAAGGATAAGAAACCCCAAGTAGGCATGTAAATGAGTTTGGTCCATCTCCTTCCACCTCTCTCCAAAAACACACCTTCCCCCCAAATTAGTCCAGTTTTCTGGATGGTGTCTGGGATGAACAGTTGAAAAGAAGATGTTATGTCCTGCAGATGAGTCACCGCCATCCGTGTCGGCCCTGGTTACATCCTTATCACATTGGCGTCCATGCGGGGCGGCTCGTTCCTCGGGCACGAAGACCATTCCATTTTTTTTAAATAATTGACATCCATATTTCTCCTCCTGCAGGCTGCTGATGAGTTTGTTGCTGACGGGCTGGTCCTGTGGCTGGTTGCTGATGGGCTGGGCCTGGGGCTGGCAGAGGGTCAATCTCATCCTCTTCTTCTAACTCACTTGTCAGATTCCGAATTGACAGAGACATGATCCTTATTTTCCGAAAATTATTCATCTTCCAAAGTGGAAGACGCTCCTTCCACACTAGTTTCTCTCTCTGGAGACTCTCCTTCCACACTAGTTTCTCTCTCCGGAGACTCTCCTTCCACACTAGTTTCTCTCTCCGGAGACTCTCCTTCCACACTAGTTTCTCTCTCCGGAGACTCTCCTTCCACACTAGTTTCTCTCTCCGGAGACTCTCCTTCCACACTAGTTTCGCTCTCCAGAGACTTTCCTTCCACACTAGTTTCTCTCTCTGGAGACTCTCCTTCCACACTAGTTTCTCTCTCCGGAGACTCTCCTTCCACACTAGTTTCTCTCTCCGGAGACTCTCCTTCCACACTAGTTTCTCTCTCTGGAGACTCTCCTTCCACACTAGTTTCTCTCTCCGGAGACTCTCCTTCCACACTAGTTTCTTTCTCTGCAAAAAAAATATGTCTAAGGCCCTCTGGGCAGAGATTATTTTTGCCATACTGATTGATTGTGGAAAGGAGCCACACACGCAAATCTATTTATTTGTTGTGTCCCTCCTCCAATTTTCACCTGGCTGGGGTAGAGGTGGGGTAGAGGTGGGGTAGAGGTGGGGTAGAGTCGTGGGGTAGAGGTGGGGTAGAGGTGGGGTAGAGGTGGGGTAGAGTCGTGGGGTAGAGGTGGGGTAGAGTCGTGGGGTAGAGTCGTGGGGTAGAGGTGGGGTAGAGTCGTGGGGTAGAGTCGTGGGGTAGAGGTGGGGTAGAGGTGGGGTAGAGTCGTGGGGTAGAGTCGTGGGGTAGAGGTGGGGTAGAGGTGGGGTAGAGGTGGGGTAGAGTCGTGGGGTAGAGTCGTGGGGTAGAGGTGGGGTAGAGTCGTGGGGTAGAGTCGTGGGGTAGAGTCGTGGGGTAGAGGTGGGGTAGAGGTGGGGTAGAGGTGGGGTAGAGTGGGGTAGAGGTGGGGTAGAGGTGGGGTAGAGTGGGGTAGAGGTGGGGTAGAGGTGGGGTAGAGTTGGGGTAGAGTCGTGGGGTAGAGTCGTGGGGTAGAGGTGGGGTAGAGGTGGGGTAGAGGTGGGGTAGAGTCGTGGGGTAGAGGTGGGGTAGAGGTGGGGTAGAGGTGGGGTAGAGTGGGGTAGAGGTGGGGTAGAGGTGGGGTAGAGGTGGGGTAGAGTCGTGGGGTAGAGGTGGGGTAGAGGTGGGGTAGAGGTGGGGTAGAGGTGGGGTAGAGTGGGGTAGAGTCGTGGGGTAGAGGTGGGGTAGAGTCGTGGGGTAGAGTCGTGGGGTAGAGGTGGGGTAGAGGTGGGGTAAAGGTGGGGTAGAGTCGTGGGGTAGAGGTGGGGTAGAGGTGGGGTAGAGGTGGGGTAGAGTGGGGTAGAGGTGGGGTAGAGGTGGGGTAGAGTCGTGGGGTAGAGGTGGGGTAGAGGTGGGGTAGAGGTGGGGTAGAGTCGTGGGGTAGAGTCGTGGGGTAGAGGTGGGGTAGAGGTGGGGTAGAGGTGGGGTAGAGGTGGGGTAAAGGTGGGGTAGAGTCGGGGTAGAGTGGGGTAGAGGTGGGGTAGAGGTGGGGTAGAGGTGGGGTAGAGGTGGGGTAGAGTCGTGGGGTAGAGGTGGGGTAGAGGTGGGGTAGAGGTGGGAAAATACAATGTATGAAACTGTGTTATTTTACATGTTCTTCATGTTTTACATGTTCTTCATGTTTTACATGTTCTTCGTACTGTTTCGGAGCAAGTAGGGCTCTGGTCAAAATAGTGCACTTTATGGGGAATAGGGTGCCATAGGGTTCTGGTCGAAATAGTGCACTTTATGGGGAATAGGGTGCCATAGGGCTCTGGTCGAAAGTAGTGCACTAGATAGGGAATAGGGTGCCATAGCGCTCTGGTCGAAATAGTGCACTTTATGGGGAATAGGGTGCCATAGGGCTCTGGTCGAAAGTCGTGCACTAGATAGGGAATTGGGTGCCATAGAGCTCTGGTCTAAATAGTGCACTTTATGGGGAATAGGGTGCCATAGGGCTCTGGTCTAAAGTCGTGCACTAGATAGGGAATAGGGTGCCATAGGGCTCTGGTCTAAATAGTGCACTTTATGGGGAATAGGGTGCCATAGGGCTCTGGTCTAAAGTAGTGCACTAGATAGGGAATAGGGTGCCATAGGGCTCTGGTCGAAATAGTGCACTTTATGGGGAATAGGGTGCCATAGGGCTCTGGTCTAAAGTCGTGCACTAGATAGACGGAGCGGCAGGGTAGCCTAGTGGTTAGAGTGTTGGACTAGTAACCGAAAGGTTGCAAGTTCAAATCCCTGAGCAAATTGAGCTGACAAGGTACAAATCTGTCGTTCTGCCCCTGAACTGTTCCTAGGCCGTCATTGTAAATAATATTTTGTTCTTAAATAAAGGTAAAATAAAAAAAAATAGGGAATAGGGTGCTATTTGGGACTAATGTGAACTCAACGAAACATTTCACCATGCTACTGGACTTAAATGAAAAGTCGGGTGAAAAAACGTTTAAAAATTCCCTGACGGTGACGACTTTTTGCAAACCCAATCAGTTTTCCATCAAATTGATTTTCTTTTGTTGAAACGATGTTAATACATTGTCCATTGGGTAGTGAATGTTATAATTTATAGAATGAAGCGTATTCTTTCGGGCAAATGTATCTCGACACTTTTCAATATTTTTATTGTGATTTTTAATCATACATTTAAAGGGTCATTTCAAGTAATAGTTTTATTAGTTGGGAGCTAATATGAGTTGCCACACACATATTGAAAAGGACACTATCTCAGGTAGAGGGAAATGGAGAGAGGGATAGAGGGAAAGGGAGAGAGGGGAGAGGGAGAGGGAAAGGGAGAGAGGGGAGAGGGAAAGAGGGAGAGGGAAAGGGAGAGAGGGGAGAGGGAAAGAAAGAGAGGGGAAAGGGAGAGAGGGAGAGGGACAGGGAGAGAGGGAGAGGGAAAGGGAGAGAGGGAAAGGGAGAGAGGGAAAGGGAGAGAGGGAGAGAGGGAGAGAGGGAAAGGGGGAGAGGGGAGAGAGGGAAAGGGAGAGAGGGGAGAGGGAGAGAGGGTTAAGGGAGAGAGGGGAAAGGGAGAGAGGGAGAGAGGGAGAGAGGGGAAAGGGAGAGAGGGGAGAGGGAGAGAGGGAGAGAGGGGGAGAGGGAAAGGGAGAGAGGAGAGGGGGGGAGAGGGAAAGGGAGAGAGGGAAAGGGAAAGGGAGAGAGGGGAAAGGGAGAGAGGGAAAAGGGAGAGAGGGAGAGAGGGAGAGAGGGAGAGAGGGAAAAGGGAAAGGGGAGAGGGAAAAGGGAGAGAGGGAAAAGGGAAAGGGGGAGAGGGAAAAGGGAGAGAGGGAAAAGGGAGAGAGGGAAAAGGGAGAGAGGGAAAAGGGAAAAGGGAGAGAGGGAAAGGGGGGAGAGGGAAAAGGGAGAGAGGGAAAAGGGAGAGAGGGAAATGGAGAGAGGGAAATGGAGAGAGGGAAAAGGGAGAGAGGGAGATGGAAAGGGAGTAAGGGAGAGGGAAAGGGGGGAGAGGGAAAAGTGAGAGGGAAAAGGGAGAGAGGGAGGGGGAAAGGGAGAGAGGGAAAAGGGAGAGAGGGAAAAGGGAAAGGGGGGAGAGGGAAAAGGGAGAGAGGGAAAAGGGAGAGAGGGAAAGGGAGAGAGGGAAAAGGGAGAGTGGGAGATGGAAAGGGAGAGAGGGAAAAGGGAGAGAGGGAGAGGGAAAGGGGGGAGAAGGAAAAGGGAGAGAGGGAGGGGGAAAGGGAGAGAGGGAAAAGGGAGAGAGGGAAAGGGAGAGAGGGAAAGGGAGAGAGGGAAAAGGGAGAGAGGGAGAGAGGGAGGGAGAGGGAAAGGGAGAGAGGGAAAGGGGAGAGAGGGAGAGGGAAAGGGAAAGGGGAGAGAGGGAGAGGGAAAGGGGAGAGAGGGAGAGGGAAAAGGGAGAGAAGGAAAGGGGAGAGAGGGAGAGGGAAAGGGGAGAGAGGGAGAGGGAAAAGGGAGAGAAGGAAAGGGGAGAGAGGGAGAGGGAAAGGGAAAGGGGAGAGAGGAAGAGAGAGGAAGGGGGGAGAGGGAAAGGGGGGAGAGAGATGATGCCGGGGACCATCTGTCATGGTGTTGCTTACTGTACATAATAAATACAGGATGACCTCATTTCCAGGTTCACTTGGAGACCAAGACCTCTCAGGAGGAAAGGTAAACACCCTAGGGGTTTAATGTTGCATCTGCATTGCTTGCTGTTTGAGGTTTTAGACTAGGTGTCTGTACAGCACTTTGTGACATTGGCTGATGTAATAAGGGCTTTATAAATACATTTGATTGGTAGATGGTTATAACACATCTTAGAGAGCCACAAAACAGACCAGTTCCTAGTAAAAATACACAATAAAAAATCTGGTTTCCCTGAGCACAGTAAAGTTCAATGTCCTGAGGGAAGGAGAAGGAGAGAAAGAGAGTGAAATGACCTTATGTTAGTCACTAGCAGTCAGATGTGATGATGGTGTACAGTACCACACTAGTCGCAAGCAGTGAGCAGCTGTCCGTGGTGCTCGGCTGGCTCAGGTCACTAGCGCTGTTTAACATGCACTGTGTGTGTGTATGCATATACACATACTGCTATAAACATACTGCTGTTACGATCGTCTAATTTACCTTTATTTTATTTAACTAGGCAAGTCAGTTAAGAACAAGTTCTTATTTTCAATGACGGCCTGGGGAGTGTAGGGGGGGGGGGGTGACTAGCGTCGGTGGCGGCTCCGGTGCGGGTCTTTGCCCCCGCCCAGACCACGGGTCCGGCCATGGAGCTGGGTTGAACGCAGCACCCGGACTGGGCACCGGCGCTGAGGAAGGCTCCGGCCATGGAGCTGAGACGGTCCACGGTCCGGAACCTCCTGAGACGGTCCACGTTCCGGAACCTCCTGAGACGGTCCACGTTCCGGAACTTCCTGAGACGGTCCACGTTCCGGAACCTCCTGAGACGGTCCACGTTCCAGAACCTTCTGAGACGGTCCACGTTCCGGAACCTCCTGCGACGGTCCACGTTCCGGAACCTACTGCGACGGTCCACGTTCCGGAACCTACTGAGACGGTCAGCGGTCTGGAACCTACTGAGACGGTCCACGTTCCGGAACCTACTGAGACGGTCAACGGTCTGGAACCTCCTGAGACGGTCCACGTTCCGGAACCTACTGACACGGTCAACGGTCTGGAACCTCCTGAGACGGTCCACGTTCCGGAACCTCCTGAGACGGTCCACGTTCCGGAACCTCCTGAGACGGTCCACGTTCCGGAACCTCCTGAGACGGTCCACGTTCCGGAACCTCCTGAGACGGTCCACGTTCCGGAACCTCCTGAGACGGTCCACGTTCCGGAACCTCCTAAGACGGTCCACGTTCCAGAACCTCCTGAGACGGTCCACGTTCCGGAACCTCCTGCGACGGTCCACGTTCCGGAACCTACTGCGACGGTCCATGTTCCGGAACCTACTGAGATGGTCAGCGGTCTGGAACCTACTGAGACGGTCCACGTTCCGGAACCTACTGAGACGGTCAACGGTCTGGAACCTCCTGAGACGGTCCACGTTCCGGAACCTCCTGAGACGATCCACGTTCCGGAACCTCCTGAGACGGTCCACGTTCCGGAACCTCCTGAGACGGTCCACATTCCGGAACCTACTGAGACGGTCAACGGTCTGGAACCTCCTGCGACGGTCCACGGTCCAGAGCCTTCTGCGACGGTCCATGGTCCAGAACCTCCAGCTCCATGGCAGGAGCCCTTCTCTGCGCCGGTGCCCAGTCCAGGCACGGCGTCCAGTCCTGCGCCAAGGCCGGAGCCTTCCTCTGCGCCGATGCCCAGTCCAGGCACGGCGGCCTACTCAGCTCCATGGCCGGAGCCGTGGTCTGGGCGGGGGCAAAGACCCGCACCAGAGCCGTCACCGATGCTAGTCACCCCCCCCCACCCCTACACTCCCCAGTTGGTTTCAGGTTTTGGTTTTGGTTTTCGGCCGGAGTCTGCACCTTTGGGGGGGGGGGATTGTACTGTCACACCCTGACCATAGAAAGCCTTTTTTATTCTCTATTTTTGTTAGGTTGGGGTGTGACTAGGGGGGGGGGGGGGGGGGGGGGTTCCTATCTAGGTGCTTTGTTTTCTATGTTGGCCTGGTATGGTTCCCAATCAGAGGCAGCTGTTTATTGTTGTCTCTGATTGGGGATCATATTTAGGCAGCCATTTCCCCACTGTTTTTTTGTAGGATCTTGTTTCTGTGTAGTTACCTGTGAGCACTGCTTGAGCTTCACGTATCGGTTATTCTTCTTCGTTGTTTTTTTGTGAGTTTCATTTGATTAAACATGTGGAACTCTACGTGCGCTGCGCCCTGGTCCGTTAATTCATCAGACGATCGGGACAACTGCATGCACACACACATACTGCATGCGTACACACACACATAAACATACTGCATACACACTCACATATATATACATACTAACATACACACAGTCTCTCTCTTTCATGCTCCCTCTTTCTCTCCCTCCCACAAAAACATGCACTGGCACGACTCAAACAGTCAGTTTTGTTACCACAGATGGTGTGTGTGTGTGTGTGTGTGTGTGTGTGTGTGTGTGTGTGTGTGTGTGTGTGTGTGTGTGTGTGTGTGTGTGTGTGTGTGTGTGTGTATATAGATGAGCCTCAGGAGAAACAGCATGTGTTTGTGTGGCCTCGGTGTCTCCCAGCATCTGAGGATTAATCTTCCCACCTGACCCTCTCCAATTAGACATGATTCTACTGTCTACTCAACGAGCAGCCACGTCCCAAATGGTATGCTAGTCCCTTTCCACTGTGTAAGACCCTGTAAAGGGAATAGGGTACCATTTGGGATTTGGGACGCAGCCCAGGATTGACTCATCTAGCTGGGATATCATATCAATACTGTGTGTGTGTGTGTGTGTGTGTGTGTGTGTGTGTGTGTAGCTGGGAGTTCATACCACACTGTGTGCTGTGGTAGTCAATATACTGTCATTATGTCACACTGATATAGAATCCAATCAAATCCAATGTATTTATAAAGCCCTTCTCACAATCAGCTGATGTCTCAAAGTGCTGTACAGAAACCCAGCCTAAAACCCCCAAAGAGCAACGCAATGCAGGTGTAGAAGCACATTCAAAACAGACCCCAGTGACAAACCACAAGAAAATATATTAAAACGGACAGTTTACCATTCACTTCAATTAAATAGCCCATCCAGGTAGATGACTTGCTGCTATTCTGTCTTTATTCTGCCCTTCTCCGCTCCCTAAATGTTTCAACTCAGATAGGCTATCGATTAAATGTCCTAATGGCAGTGAAGCCAATTTACTAACTATAGTGAAATACCTGACGACATCACGGTTATGAAAAACTCCCTACACAGACACACAGGACATTACAACACTCTACAGCTAAACGCCGTTCATCTCCAGCATCCCGTAATAATCACATTTCTTTAAACTGGACTATGAATGCACTAACTAACGCAATGATAACGTTGTGATAATTGACGTATTCCATTGTGTTGACTCACTTTTACAGTTTATAAACACATTAAATAGTGTTGTTTCTGTAAACAACAACAGTAAAAAAACATATGTGCCACTGGGACGCAGGCGCAGTGAGGGTGTCAGCCTCACTTTCCCGCCGTGCGTTTTATTCCTTTACTTAGTAGCCTACTATCACACAATTATAGGCTATCGCCTTGTCCACTGTCCACTGCCTCTAAAAACCCCGTCGGGAGCGTTGGGAAACACCTTTCCAAGAGGAAGTCCGGAACAAGACAACCCCTATTGTCTACTGTTGTCCGACAGCTGGATGCACAGAGTGGTTTCCTTTCCTAATCTTGCAGGCAGATCGAATCTGTGTATTGACCTCCTATCGGACTGAAGGACTGTGCGATCTCCGTATTTCACAATTCAATGCAGGGACAGGCTCTTATACTTTTCATATGTATAGGCCTAAACTAGTTTTTTTTATGTAGAATAGTCCCCGCTTCTTCGGGTTATTTGATCAATCTAAGTTACTACGTTGAAACCATAGCATAGACTATTAATGTTGATAAATTGCTGTCTTGCAGCAAAACATGTGAAATGTGTTAGTTCAGATGATTTGGGCACGTACCTCAAACAACGATCCAATTTTATTTTTCTCCAGGTAAGACTGAATTCTTGACTGCTGTTGAGACGCCATGAAGAAAACTATAGATATTGCATTAAACGTTACTGTGCTGAGTACAAACTGTGCGGCAGAATCTTACATTCATCCACCTAGATATACGAGAGTCGAACTGAACTGTAAAACTGTAGCCAAGTGCAGAGAGAGAAGAACAGTTCCGCACCGCAGATATCGGGCGTTTAAGATTGGTGCGTTTGCTCCACCGTGACGAGACGCGCATAACGGAAGGAAAGTAGCAGGTACACGGCCGCGCCGCGCCGCGCTGCGCTCCGTTCGACTTGATTACTACAGCAGGAGCACGGGACCGTCCCCGGAGCGATGCTTGAGTGGCTCCCTAGGGTCCTGTTCCACCACCAAGCCAATGGCAAATACGGTTATTTGACAGTGATTAGGCATCTTCTGCTCATTGGCTGAGAGTGATATCAGTGGATGAGAGCTTCGGCCACTCCTTCAGATTGTTTACCCGTGCCCGGTATTTAAAGGTCCTGAAAGACAGACAGATGTGACAGACACCGTGCGGCTTTTTGCTCAGCTGCACTGTATCCTGGCTACACCACACGGTGCGGCGCTTGTTGAAAGATTGGCCAGGGCATGATTCACCTAGTAAAATGCACACTCCTCCTGTCCTGTACAGATGCTTTTCACATGAGCATAATGCATATGGAAAACGGAATAAGTGGGGAACAGATGTCTTGTTCTATTCTGCTCAACAAAATGATTTTCACCCATTTGCTCGGCAATGGGGAAATGCGTATATGTGGGTGGACTGTGTTCTTCAGCAGCTTGTGGAAAAGTGCCTGGCTGGCACAGTGTGTTGAGATAAATCTCTCTGTGTTCCAAATGGTACTATATTTCCTTTGTACTGGTAATTGCACTACACCCTACTTCCTGTGTACTGGTAATTGCACTACACCCTACTTCCCGTGTACTGGTAATTGCACTACACCCTACTTCCCGTGTACTGGTAATTGCACTACACCCTACTTCCTTTGTACTGGTAATTGCACTACACCCTACTTCCTTTGTACTGGTAATTGCACTACACCCTACTTCCTGTGTACTGGTAATTGCACTGCACCCTACTTCCCGTGTACTGGTAATTGCACTACACCTTACTTCCTGTGTACTGGTAATTGCACTACACCCTACTTCCTGTGTACTGGTAATTGCACTACACCCTACTTCCTGTGTACTGGTAATTGCACTACACCCTACTTCCTGTGTACTGGTAATTGCACTGCACCCTACTTCCTGTTCCGGTAATGCACTGCACCCTACTTCCTGTTCCGGTAATGCACTGCACCCTACTTCCTGTGTACTGGTAATTGCACTGCACCCTACTTCCTGTTCCGGTAATGCACATTAGACCTGCATTGGACCTTTAAAACATTATTGTACTGCAGGCGACGCCAAAGAAGCCAAAACTAAGTCAAATATAATCCTACAGTATGTCTTCTTTAAATGGGTTCAATTGAAATGAATGACTAACAGTATAACAGCGTATATTCAAAAGTAATAGAGAGAAAATTAAACATTGGTTTAAAAATGACTGAACAGTTACATTGTTAAATAGGGAATCGTGTGTAGACTTTAAAAAAAAAAAGGGAATCGGCTGTCATTTGGGACACATTTTAAAAGCTCAGTTCTTCAGTGGTAGAAAGAGAGAAGTCTTCTAGGGAATGGATCAGGATGAAGCCGGATCAGAACTTCTCCAGACTGTCAGCTCCCGACAGGAACCAGAGAATTAGACGTCAGCATCCGGGGGGGGTGGAACCTGGCACAGCTTATACAGTCTGGAAACAGACAGTCATGTGGTAGAGTTAGGAGAGGGGATCTGTAGCGGTTGTCTTCCGTCGAAGGAGAGGAGGACCAAAATGCAGCGTGGGTCGTGTTCAACATGTTTAATGAAAGACGATAACATGAACACTACACACATACAAAATAACAAACATGGCAAAAACCCAAAACCAGTCCTATCTGGTGCAGAGAACACAAAGACAGGAAACAACCACCCATCAAAACACAACGCAAACCAGTCCTATCTGGTGCAGAGAAAACAAAGACAGGAAACAACCACCCATCAAAACACAACGCAAACCAGTCCTATCTGGTGCAGAGAACACAAAGACAGGAAACAACCACCCATCAAAACACAACACAAAACAGTCCTATCTGGTGCAGAGAAAACAAAGACAGGAAACAACCACCCATCAAAACACAACACAAAACAGTCCTATCTGGTGCAGAGAAAACAAAGACAGGAAACAACCACCCACAAACCCCCAACACAAAACAAGCTACCTAAATATGGTTCCCAATCAGAGACAATGACTAACACCTGCCTCTGATTGAGAACCATATCTGGCCATACATAGAAACGGACAAACTAGACACACAGCTCACGTCCTGACCAACACTAAAACAAGGAAAACACAAAAGAACTATGGTCAGAACGTGACAGGCTCATTCGTGGTGACTGTTAAAGATGTAGATGCACACTTTAGCATGGTACACGCACACAAAGCGTTTTTTAGTTCTGCACAATGAGAGTTCCCGCCTTCAAAATACACATTAACACAAGAGTCCTGTCTCCTACTGTTAGATCTCAAACCGTAAAATGTATCAGACAACGCAATCAGCTACCCTAGCCTCACCTCATTTCTCCATCGGTAGTTACGGACTCCTTCTCACAGACCTGTCGTAGTAATGACCCCTTCTCACAGACCTGTTGTAGTAATGACCCCTTCTCACAGACCTGTTGTAGTAATGACCCCTTCTCACAGACCTGTCGTAGTAATGACCCCTTCTCACAGACCTGTCGTATGGTACTATTTTCCCTATAAAGTGCACTACTTTGAGCAGGACCAATAGGGGCAGGCTGATAGGGCTCTGGTCCAAAGTAGTGCACTACGTAGGAAACAGGGTGACACTTGGGAACCAGCTCTGTTCAACACTAATCACAGACCCCACGGCCAGCTCTGTTCAACACTAATCACAGACCCACGGCCAGCTCTGTTCAACACTAATCACAGACCCCACGGCCAGCTCTGTTCAGCACTAATCACAGACCCCACGGCCAGCTCTGTTCAACACTAATCACAGACCCCACGGCCAGCTCTGTTCAACACTAATCACAGACCCCACGGCCAGCTCTGTTCAACACTAATCACAGACCCACGGCCAGCTCTGTTCAACACTAATCACAGACCCCACGGCCAGCTCTGTTCAGCACTAATCACAGACCCCACGGCCAGCTCTGTTAAGCACTAATCACAGACCCCACGTCCAGCTCTGTTCAACACTAATCACAGACCCCACGGCCAGCTCTGTTCAACACTAATCACAGACCCACGGCCAGCTCTGTTAAGCACTAATCACAGACCCCACGGCCAGCTCTGTTCAACACTAATCACAGACCCCACGGCCAGCTCTGTTCAACACTAATCACAGACCCCACGGCCAGCTCTGTTCAACACTAATCACAGACCCCACGGCCAGCTCTGTTCAGCACTAATCACAGACCCCACGGCCAGCTCTGTTCAACACTAATCACAGACCCCACGGCCAGCTCTGTTCAACACTAATCACAGACCCCACGGCCAGCTCTGTTCAACACTAATCACAGACCCACGGCCAGCTCTGTTCAACACTAATCACAGACCCCACAGCCAGCTCTGTTCAACACTAATCACAGACCCACGGCCAGCTCTGTTCAACACTAATCACAGACCCCACGGCCAGCTCTGTTCAGCACTAATCACAGACCCCACGGCCAGCTCTGTTCAGCACTAATCACAGACCCCACGGCCAGCTCTGTTCAACACTAATCACAGACCCACGGCCAGCTCTGTTCAGCACTAATCACAGACCCACAGCCAGCTCTGTTCAACACTAATCACAGACCCACGGCCAGCTCTGTTCAACACTAATCACAGACCCACAGCCAGCTCTGTTCAACACTAATCACAGACCCACGGCCAGCTCTGTTCAACACTAATCACAGACCCACGGCCAGCTCTGTTAAGCACTAATCACAGACCCCACGGCCAGCTCTGTTCAACACTAATCACAGACCCCACGGCCAGCTCTGTTCAGCACTAATCACAGACCCCACAGCCAGCTCTGTTCAGCACTAATCACAGACCCCACGGCCAGCTCTGTTCAACACTAATCACAGACCCACGGCCAGCTCTGTTAAGCACTAATCACAGACCCCACGGCCAGCTCTGTTCAACACTAATCACAGACCCCACGGCCAGCTCTGTTCAGCACTAATCACAGACCCCACAGCCAGCTCTGTTCAGCACTAATCACAGACCCCACGGCCAGCTCTGTTCAGCACTAATCACAGACCCCACGGCCAGCTCTGTTCAACACTAATCACAGACCCCACGGCCAGCTCTGTTCAACACTAATCACAGACCCCACAGCCAGCTCTGTTCAACACTAATCACAGACCCCACGGCCAGCTCTGTTTAAGAGTAATCAGTAACCAGTAACAGTAGTATACAGTAACCCTCCTCAGTATACAGTAACCCTCCTCAGTATACAGTAACGCCCCTCAGTATACAGTAACGCTCCTCAGTATACAGTAACCCTTCTCAGTGTACTGTAACACTCCTCAGTATACAGTAACCCTACTCAGTATACAGTAACGCCCCTCAGTATACAGTAACACTCCTCAGTATACAGTAACCCTCCTCAGTATACAGTAACACTCCTCAGTATTCAGTAACCCTCCTCAGTATACAGTAACCCTCCTCAGTATACAGTAATGCCCCTCAGTATACAGTAACACTCCTCAGTATACAGTAACGCCCCTCAGTATACAGTAACACTCCTCAGTATACAGTAACCCTCCTCAGTATACAGTAACCCTCCTCAGTGTACTGTAACACTCCTCAGTATACAGTAACCCTCCTCAGTATACAGTAACACCCCTCAGTATACAGTAACACTCCTCAGTATACAGTAATGCTCCTCAGTATACAGTAACACCCCTCAGTATACAGTAACACTCCTCAGTATACAGTAACACTCCTCAGTATACAGTAACACTCCTCAGTATACAGTAACCCTCCTGAGTATACAGTAACGCTCCTCAGTATACAGTAACCCTCCTCAGTGTACTGTAACACTCCTCAGTATACAGTAACCCTCCTCAGTATACAGTAACACCCCTCAGTATACAGTAACACTCCTCAGTATACAGTAATGCTCCTCAGTATACAGTAACGCCCCTCAGTATACAGTAACACTCCTCAGTATACAGTAACACTCCTCAGTATACAGTAACACTCCTCAGTATACAGTAACGCCCCTCAGTATACAGTATACAGTAACACTCCTCAGTATACAGTAACACTCCTCAGTATACAGTAACACTCCTCAGTATACAGTAACACTCCTCAGTATACAGTAACCCTCCTCAGTGTACTGTAACACTCCTCAGTATACAGTAACACACCTCAGTATACAGTAACCCTCCTAAGTATACAGTAACCCTCCTCAGTATACAGTAACGCCCCTCAGTAAGCAGTAACCCTCCTCAGTATACAGTAACGCTCCTCAGTATACAGTAACCCTCCTCAGTGTACTGTAACACTCCTCAGTATACAGTAACACTCCTCAGTATACAGTAACACCCCTCAGTATACAGTAACACCCCTCAGTATACAGTAACACTCCTCAGTATACAGTAACCCTCCTCAGTATACAGTAACACCCCTCAGTATACAGTAACACACCTCAGTATACAGTAACACTCCTCAGTATACAGTAATGCTCCTCAGTATACAGTAACACTCCTCAGTATACAGTAACACTCCTCAGTATACAGTAATGCTCCTCAGTATACAGTAACACTCCTCAGTATACAGTAACCCTCCTCAGTATACAGTAACACCCCTCAGTATACAGTAACACTCCTCAGTATACAGTAATGCTCCTCAGTATACAGTAACACCCCTCAGTATACAGTAACACTCCTCAGTATACAGTAACACTCCTCAGTATACAGTAACACTCCTCAGTATACAGTAACCCTCCTCAGTATACAGTAATGCTCCTCAGTATACAGTAACCCTCCTCAGTGTACTGTAACACTCCTCAGTATACAGTAACCCTCCTCAGTATACAGTAACACCCCTCAGTATACAGTAACACTCCTCAGTATACAGTAATGCTCCTCAGTATACAGTAACGCCCCTCAGTATACAGTAACACTCCTCAGTACACAGTAACACTCCTCAGTATACAGTAACACTCCTCAGTATACAGTAACGCCCCTCAGTATACAGTATACAGTAACACTCCTCAGTATACAGTAACACTCCTCAGTATACAGTAACACTCCTCAGTATACAGTAACACTCCTCAGTATACAGTAACCCTCCTCAGTGTACTGTAACGCTCCTCAGTATACAGTAACACACCTCAGTATACAGTAACCCTCCTCAGTATACAGTAACCCTCCTCAGTATACAGTAACGCCCCTCAGTAAGCAGTAACCCTCCTCAGTATACAGTAACGCTCCTCAGTATACAGTAACCCTCCTCAGTGTACTGTAACACTCCTCAGTATACAGTAACACTCCTCAGTATACAGTAACACCCCTCAGTATACAGTAACACCCCTCAGTATACAGTAACACTCCTCAGTATACAGTAACCCTCCTCAGTATACAGTAACACCCCTCAGTATACAGTAACACCCCTCAGTATACAGTAACACTCCTCAGTATACAGTAATGCTCCTCAGTATACAGTAACACTCCTCAGTATACAGTAACACACCTCAGTATACAGTAATACACCTCAGTATACAGTAACCCTCCTCAGTATACAGTAACTCCCCTCAGTATACAGTAACACTCCTCAGTATACAGTAACACTCCTCAGTATACAGTAATGCTCCTCAGTATACAGTAACACTCCTCAGTATACAGTAACACTCCTCAGTATACAGTAATGCTCCTCAGTATACAGTAACACTCCTCAGTATACAGTAATACTGCAACACACCTAGTTCTACCATGTTGCTATTTTGTGGTGCTGTGTAGAGGACGTGGAGGAGGTTGCTCTGTATGCATGCATGCATGCATGTATGTATGTATGTATGTATGTATGCATGTATGTATCTATCTATGTATGTATGTATGTATGTATGTATGTATGTATGTGTGTGTGTGTGTGTGTGTGTGTGTGTGTGTGTGTGTGTGTGTGTGTGTGTGTGCGTGCGTGCGTGCGTTCGATGTGTGTGTGTGTGTGTGGTGTGTGTGTGTGTCAGTGTTTTCGCTGCTGGTCATTCGAGTCAAGTGCAGGAGAGCAGAGAACAGGTGATCAGGTGACTTTATTAGCCAAGGGAAACAAACAGAGGGGCGCAAACAGCTACAACTCAATCCAACCCGGCAAAAGTGACAAGCGTAAAATACCATCAATAATAATACAACAAGGTTCACCAATAATTCCCCAAATAGGGTGCAGGCAATGTCCAGGGTGAAAATCCAGACTGGCGCGATACAACAAACACAAAACAAAACAATTCTACACAACGACATGGGGGGATGGCGTTCACACCCGCGTTCACACCCTCTAAAGCTTTAGCCCCACCTATTCAGCATCGTTCACACCCTCTAAAGCTTTAGCCCCACCCATCTCTTTAAGGATTCACATGTGAGGCCTTGTACTAAACAACCAAACATTTCAAGACTAAAGGCTGGTTTATACTACGGGTGTGTTTGTACATTTAGTCTGGAGCGCCAGAGTGTACTCAGAGTGCGGTCTGGACGTTCGAAAACTCAGAGAGTTGTCAGATTGTCCGTTCATAATTTGAGAGCGATTCGTTCTCAGAGTGTTCAGAGTGCACACTGGAACCTCTGAAACATCAGTCAAGCACCAAGCTAACTGGCTAACGCTGGCTAGCTTGCTCACTACTTCCAGACGCAAATAAGGGAACATGTCACTCTGACCATTTTACTCTCCTAGCAGAGCTGGTTAGGCTGTTTTTATGTTATCCACAGCATTGGTGACTGTAACTAAAGTTGGCTAGCTTGCTAGCTACTTCAAGACACAAATGAGAGAACAGCTCACTCTGACCATTTTACTCTCCTAGCAGAGCTGGTTAGGCTGTTTTTATGTTATCCAGAGCGTTGGTGACTGTGCTGCTTTATTTGCCAACGTTTACCACCGGCCATATTCAACGGGTGTTGAGTGTTCGTAATTTGTCAGTTATTCTGCCTTCTGGCACACTGAAATCGAAGTAGATAGCCAGGGTGAATTTACCAGCTACATCCGTCGGCAGTTGTCGCAGTGAACATTCTATTGAACATGAACATTCTGTTGAACATGAACATTCTATTGAAAGGGTTACTTGCGTAGTGGAGTTTTGTTTCGACATTTAGCTAGCTAGCAAAACAATGAATCATAATCCCAACTCATAACGTTGCTACCCTGCATGAATCTGCAGGTAGCAAACCAACCAGTTTCAATGTTAGTTAGCTAGCATTATGCTATAGCTAGCTAACATTATGCTATAGTTAGCTAGCATTATGCTATAGTTAGCTAGCATTATGCTATAACTAGCAATGCAGATGGCTCTGAGATACGAGTAATATTACTACACAAATCATACACGTAACGTTAGCTAGCTAGCTATGAGCACCGCTATGTTTTATCTATAATTTCTCTTCATTGAAAATGACAAGGATTAAAAATGATTTGCCAGTAGATTGATTCATGATGATGACTGCTAGTTAAGATTTTGAAAGTTCAATCAAAGCTACTGTAGATATGAGGTGATTTGACGTCCTTTTATCTGTGTGCCAATGACCTAGAGCCTTCTTGGATGGGCACTTCTAATGTAACTCTATGGCAGCACCCAAGGGGCAAACATGTTCGAAGTCTACCCATAGGTGACATAGTGTCCCCATGAGTGACAGAACACTGAGCCAATCATGACGCAACGCTCCGTATTTTCTGCTGGCTCGCCCCACCACCACAGAAAGCACTGAGCTAGGCTGAAACCCGTCTGAAGTTTGCTAGAGAACATTTGGATGATCCAGAAGAAGATTGGGAGAATGTCATATGGTCAGATGAAACCAAAATATAACTTTTTGGTAAAATCTCAACTCGTCGTGTTTGGAGGACAAAGAATGCTGAGCTGCATCCAAAGAACACCATACCTACTGTGAAGCATGGGGTTGGAAACATCATGCTTTGGGGCTGTTTTTCTGCAAAGGGACCAGGACGACTGATCCGTGTAAAGGAAAGAATGAATGGGGCCATGTATCGTGAGATTTTGAGTGAAAACGTCCTTCCATCAGCAAGGGCATTGAAGATGAAACGTGGCTGGGTTTTTCAGCATGAAATTGATCCCAAACACACTGCCCGGGCAATGAAGGAGTGGCTTCGTAAGAAGCATTTCAAGGTACTGGAGTGGCCTAGCCAGTCTCCAGATCTCAACCCCATAGAAAATCTTTGGAGGGAGTTGAAAGTCCGTGTTGCCCAGCAACAGCCCCAAAACATCACTGCTCTAGAGGAGATCTGCATGGAGGAATGGGCCAAAATACCAGCAACAGTGTGTGAAAACCTTGTGAAGACTTACAGAAAATGTCTGACCTCTGTCATTAGCAAAAAAAGGGTATATAACAAAGTATTGAGATAAACTTTTGTTATTTTCCACCATAATTTGCAAATAAATTCATAAAAAATCATACAATGTCATTTTCTGGATTTTTTTCTAATTTTGTCTGTCATAGTTGAAGTGTACCTATGATGAAAATTACAGGCCTCTCTCATCTTTTTAAGTGGGAGAACTTGCACAATTGGTGGCTGACTAAATACTGTATATATATATATATATATATTTTTTAAATTGTTTGCAAACTGATATATGACACGTATTAATGTTTTTTTTTTAAATAACATGCAAGACAGGCAAGCCCCCCCCAAAAAAAATGTTTAAAAAAACATATTTTTGCTAAATATGTGTCTCCCCACCTGCCCCAAATGACGGGTTGCCACTGGTGTGTTCCCTTTTCGACTCCGTCTGCATATTTGCAATCAAACGGCAGGTTTTCCTCCATCTCCTTAGCTCTCACACTAATTCCACCATGTATCCCACTGATTTCAAAACACGGTCCTCCAGAAAGGGGAGAGCAACACTTATACAGTTCTACTATGTGATATCTTTCAATAAAGCCGTGTTAGAAAGGATTACCTACACATACTGACCAGCTCATGTTATAGACAGAAACGTGCTACATGACCCACATACTGACCAGCTCATGTTATAGACAGAAACGTGCTACATGACCCACATACTGACCAGCTCATGTTATAGACAGAAACGTGCTACATGACCCACATACTGACCAGCTCATGTTATACAGTGCCTCTCATTAAGTATGCAGACCCCTTGACTTTTTACACATGTTGTTACGTTACAGCCTTGTTCTAAAATGTATTCAATTCCGTTTTTTTCCTTAGCAATCTACACATAACAGATTAAATGGAAAAACCTTATTTACATAAGCATTCAGAACTTTTCCTATGAGCCTCGAAATTGAACTCAGGTGCATCCGGTTTCCATTGGTCATCCTTGAGATGTTTCTACAACTTGATTGGAGTCCCCCTGTTCTATATTCAATTGATTGGACATGATTTGGAAAGGCACACACCTGTCTGTCTATTTAAGGTCCCCTCAGTTGACAGTAGATGTCAGAGAAAAGACCAAGCCATGAATTCTGTAGAGCTCCGAGACAGGATTGCGTCGAGGCACAGATCTGGGGAAAGGTACCAAAAAATGTCTGCAGCATTGAAGGTCCCCAAGAACAGAGTGGCCTCCATCATTCTTAAAAGGAAGAAGTTTGGAACCACCAAGACTCTTCCTAGAGCTGGCCGTCCAGCCAAACTGAGCAATCGGGGGAGAAGGGCCTTGGTCAGGGAGGTGACCAAGAACCCAATGGTCACTCTGACAGAGCTTCAGAGAACCTCTGCATGAGATGGGAGATCCTTCCAGAAGGACAACCATCTCTGCAGCACTCCAACAATCAGGCCTTTATGGTAGAGTGGCCAGACAGAAGCCACTCCTCAGTATAAGGCACATGACAGCCTGCTTGGAGTTTGCCAAAAGGCACCTAAAGACTCTCAGACCATGTGAAACATGATTCTCTGGTCTGATGAAATCAAGATTGAACTCTTTGGCCTGAATGCCAAGCTTCACATCCGGAGGAAACCTAGCACCATCCCTATGGTGAATCATGGTGGTGTCAGCATCATGCTGTGGAGATGTTTTTCAGCTGCAGGGACTGGGAGACTAGTCAGGATCGAGGCAAAGATGAAAACTTGCTCCAGAGCGCTCAGGACCTCAGACTGGGGGCGAAGGTTCACCTTCCAACAGGACAACAACCCTAAGCACACAGCCAAGACAACGCAGGTGTGGCTTCGGGACAAGTCTCTGAATATGCTTGAGTGGCCCAACCAGAGCCATGACTTGAACCCGATCGAACATCTCTGGAGAGACCTGAAAATAGCTGTGCAGCAATGCTCCTCATCCAATTTGACAGAGTTTAAGAGGATCTGCAGAGAAGAATGGGAGAAACTCCCCAAATACAGGTGTGTCAAGCTTGTGCCATCATGGGCCTCCCGGGTGGCGCAGTGGTTAAGGACGCTGTACTGCAGCGCCAGCTGTGCCATCAGAGTCCCTGGGTTCGCGCCCAGGCTCTGTTATAACCGGCCGCAACCGGGAGGTCCGTGGGGCGACGCACAATTGGCCTAGCGTCGCCCGTGTTAGGGAGGGATTGGTCGGTATGGGTGTCCTTGTCTCATCGCGCACCAGCGACTCCTGTGGCGGACTGGACGCAGTGTGCGCTAACCAAGGTGGCTAGGTGCACGGTGTTTCCTCCGGCGCATTGGTGCGGCTGGCTTCCGGGTTGGATGCGCGCTGTGTTAAGAAGCAGTGCGGCTTGGTTGGGTTGTGTATCGGAGGATGCATGACTTTCAACCTTCGTCTCTCCCGAGCCTGTACGGGAGTTGTAGCGATGAGACAAGGTAGTAGCTACTACAACAATTGGATACCATGAAATTGGGGAGAAAAAGGGGTAAAATTCAAAAAAATAAATAAAAAAAAAGCCCAAGAAGACTGTAATCGCTGCCAAAGGTGCTTCAAGAAAGTGAAAAAAGGTCTGAATACTTATGTAAATGTGATATTTCCTTTTTTTCCTTTTAAATGTGCAAAAATTTATAAAAAATGGGTTTTGCTTTGACATTGTTGTGTGTAGATTGATAAAAAATATATATTCTCATCAATTTTAGATAAATTATTAACATAGCAAAATGTGGAAAAAGTCAAGGGGTCTGAATACTTTCCGAATGCACTGTAGTAGACAGATGTGTGCTACATGGCAGACCAATCAGAACTCATCTCTCAGCATGTCCAGCCCATCTGTTGTCTCAGCCAATCATGGCTAAGTGGGAAGGTTCCATGCCTTTTTCCTGTTGCTATATCAACAAGGCTCGTAATTTAACAATTGTATTTACAGGTGGCATTCAAGGTTGTTATTAAATGCACATTAAATGTTACCAGAAGCCATTTCTGCCCCCAATAAACAAAATGTTACGTTCAAATGGCGCTCCTGTGAAAGTAGTGCGACATACATTTCCTGAAACGAGTCACTAATAAGCTTGCAGGATAGCATGTTCTCTATGAAATATATCGAATAGTATTTCAGTCAAGAGAGAGGGCCCAGTTCAGAGCTATGTCTAAGTGCTGTCCTCTTACCATCATCTCAATGTTAAGTTCAGGCTACGTCACAACCGGCCGTGATTGGGAGTCCCATAGGGCGGCGCACAATTGGCCCAGCGTCGTCCGGGGTAGGCCGTCATTGTCAATAAGAATTTGTTCTTAACTGACTTGCCTAGTTAAATAAAGGTTAAATTAAAAGTTTTTTTTTAAAGTCACTTCAACTCAACATTACTCCATAAAAGGACATTTGGTCGGAGCAGATCACACTCCATAAAAGGACATTTGGTTGGAGCAGATCACACTCCATAAAATGACATTTGGTTGGAGCAGATCACACCCCATAAAAGGACATTTGGTTGGAGCAGTTCACACCCCATTAAAGGACATTTGGTTGGAGCAGATCACACTCCATAAAAGGACATTTGGTTGGAGCAGATCACACTCCATAAAATGACATTTGGTTGGAGCAGATCACACCCCATAAAAGGACATTTGGTTGGAGCAGATCACACCCCATAAAAGGACATTTGGTTGGAGCAGATCACACCCCATAAAAGGACATTTGGTTGGAGCAGATCACACTCCATAAAAGGACATTTGGTTGGAGCAGATCACACTCCATAAAAGGACATTTGGTTGGAGCAGATCACACTCCATAAAAGGACATTTGGTTGGAGCAGATCACACCCCATAAAAGGACATTTGGTTGGAGCAGATCACACTCCATAAAATGACATTTGGTTGGAGCAGATCACACCCCATAAAAGGACATTTGGTCGGAGCAGATCACACCCCATAAAAGGACATTTGGTCGGAGCAGATCACACTCCATAAAAGGACATTTGGTCGGAGCAGATCACACTCCATAAAAAGACATTTGGTCGGAGCAGATCACACTCCATAAAAGGACATTTGGTCGGAGCAGATCACACTCCATAAAAGGACATTTGGTCGGAGCAGATCACACCCCATAAAAGGACATTTGGTCGGAGCAGATCACACTCCATAAAAGGACATTTGGTCAGAGCAGATCACACTCCATAAAAGGACATTTGGTCGGAGCAGATCACACCCCATAAAAGGACATTTGGTCAGAGCAGATCACACCCCATAAAAGGACATTTGGTCGGAGCAGATCACACTCCATAAAAGGACATTTGGTCAGAGCAGATCACACCCCATAAAAGGACATTTGGTCGGAGCAGATCACACCCCATAAAAAGGACATTTGGTCGGAGCAGATCACACTCCAACTCAATAGAATGACACGAGACATTTCTAGCTAAAGGATGAGGTCACAAATCGTCATTTTGTTACAGATACAATAAAGATACTCTGAACAGAAATGCATTTGTGATATAATTCAATACTTGATTTCCAGCCTCTAACATCACAGGACTTGATTGACAGCCCTGGGCACCAAGGTGTGGAAGCAAACATCTCCTACCTCTCCCAGGAGGACAACAGAAACGTACGATAAACCAATAAATAATACATTTTTGTCACATGCGTCGTAGACAACAGGTGTAGACTGACTTTACTTTATGGGTAAATTTTCCCTATCATGTATTTGAGACTGTTTATGGTCTTGTGTGCATAAATCCAGGCTTGTTGGAGCGGGGCTGGGTCACATGTTTTACCTCAACTGGCACAAATGCAAATGGCACACTATTTCCTACAAAGTGAAGTGCACTACTTTTATTTTTATTTTTACCAGAGCCCTATGGGACCGGGTCAAAAATAGTGCACCTTATAGGGAATACGGTGTCATTTGGGACACATCCCAACAAGTCTTCATACCTTGAAGGGATGAGGGGATGACTCGGGGATGAGATACGAGTGGCGGCAATCTTGTCTCTGTCCCAAACGGCACCCTATTCCCAATATAGTGCACTACCATATGAGGATAGGGTTACATTTGGGACACAGTAAATGTCTTCATGCAGAATCAATCATGACTACAGCTGGTTGGTCTGCTGGTCAGAGTTTACAACCAGAGAGAGCGAGAGATCTGAGATTGGTTTTCCATCTATCAGGGCCTGGGATGACCAGCCACCGTACAGGCCTCCTGTGTGTAAATCCTGGACATTTTGTCTACATTAACAGCATCTGGGTGGTTAAGATGGTGACCTACAGTACAGCTCAGTCCTTCGCTTTGTGAGATATCGCTGTCTACTGTACATGCAGACCAATAGGAGGCAGCAGGGAGAAGGAGTGCAGATTGTGTTAAGAGACAGTTGTGTGAGGGGATGAAAGATGAAAACAGATCTCTAGGTGGGTGGGAGGGAGGGGGAGAAGAGGAAACAGATCACTAGGTGGGAGGGAGGAAGGGGAGAGAATAGGAAACAGATCACTAGGTGGGAGGGAGGGGGAGAAGAGGAAACAGATCACTAGGTGGGTGGGAGGGAGGGGAGAGAAGAGGAAACAGATCACTAGGTGGGAGGGAGGGGGAGAAGAGGAAACAGATCACTAGGTGGGAGGGAGGGGAGAGAAGAGGAAACAGATCACTAGGTGGGTGGGAGGGAGGGGGAGAAGAGGAAACAGATCACTAGGTGGGAGGGAGGGGAGAGAAGAGGAAACAGATCCCTGGGTGGGTGGGAGGTGGAGAGAAGAGGAAACAGATCACTAGGTGGGAGGGAGGGGAGAGAAGAGGAAACAGATCACTAGGTGGGTGGGAGGGGAGAGAAGAGGAAACAGATCACTAGGTGGGTGGGAGGGAGGGAGAGAAGAAGAAACAGATCACTAGGTGGGTGGGAGGGGAGAGAAGAGGAAACAGATCACTAGGTGGGAGGGAGGGGAGAGAAGAGGAAACAGATCACTAGGTGGGTGGGAGGGAGGGAGAGAAGAGGAAACAGATCACTAGGTGGGTGGGAGGGAGGGAGAGAAGAGGAAACAGATCACTAGGTGGGTGGGAGGGAGGGAGAGAAGAGGAAACAGATCACTAGGTGGGAGGGAGGGAGGGGGAGAAGAGGAAACAGATCTCTGGGTGGGTGGGAGGGAGGGGGAGAAGAGGAAACAGATCACTAGGTGGGTGGGAGGGAGGGGGAGAAGAGGAAACAGATCACTATGTGGGTGGTAGGGAGAGGGAGAAGAGGAAACAGATCACTAGGTGGGTGGGAGGGAGGGGGAGAAGAAGAAACAGATCACTAGGTGGGTGGGAGGGGAGAGAAGAGGAAACAGATCACTAGGTGGGAGGGAGGGGAGAGAAGAGGAAACAGATCACTAGGTGGGTGGGAGGGGAGAGAAGAGGAAACAGATCACTGGGTGGGTGGGAGGGGAGAGAAGAGGAAACAGATCACTGGGTGGGTGGGAGGGAGGGGAGAGAAGAGGAAACAGATCACTAGGTGGGTGGGAGGGGAGAGAAGAGGAAACAGATCACTAGGTGGGAGGGAGGGGAGAGAAGAGGAAACAGATCACTAGGTGGGTGGGAGGGAGGGAGAGAAGAGGAAACAGATAACTAGGTGGGAGGGAGGGAGGGGGAGAAGAGGAAACAGATCACTAGGTGGGTGGGAGGGAGGGAGAGAAGAGGAAACAGATAACTAGGTGGGTGGGAGGGGAGAGAAGAGGAAACCGATCCCTAGGTGGGAGGGAGGGGAGAGAAGAGGAAACAGATCACTAGGTGGGTGGGAGGGGAGATAAGAGGAAACAGATCACTAGGTGGGTGGGAGGGGAGAGAAGAGGAAACAGATCACTGGGTGGGTGGGAGGGACGGGAGAGAAGAGGAAACAGATCACTAGGTGGGTGGGAGGGGAGAGAAGAGGAAACAGATCACTAGGTGGGTGGGAGGGGAGAGAAGAGGAAACAGATCACTAGGTGGGTGGGTGGGAGGGGAGAGAAGAGGAAACAGATCCCTAGGTGGGTGGGAGGGGGAGAAGAGGAAACAGATCACTAGGTGGGTGGGAGGGGAGAGAAGAGGAAACAGATCACTAGGTGGGAGGGAGGGGGAGAAGAGGAAACAGATCCCTAGGTGGGTGGGAGGGAGGGAGAGAAGAGGAAACAGATCACTAGGTCGGAGGGAGGTGAGAGAAGAGGAAAGATCACTAGGTGGGTGGGAGGGAGGGGGAGAAGAAGAAACAGATCACTAGGTGGGTGGGAGGGAGAGAAGAGTAAACAGATCACTAGGTGGGTGGGAGGGGAGAGAAGAGGAAACAGATCACTAGGTGGGTGGGAGGGAGGAAGAGAAGAAGAAACAGATCTCTGGGTGGGTGGGAGGGAGGGGGAGAAGAGGAAACAGATCACTAGGTGGGTGGGAGGGATGGAGAGAAGAAGAAACAGATCTCTTGGTGGGTGGGAGGGAGGGGGAGAAGAGGAAACAGATCTCTGGGTGGGTGGGAGGGAGGGGGAGAAGAGGAAACAGATCTCTGGGTGGGTGGGAGGGAGGGGGAGAAGAGGAAACAGATCACTAGGTGGGTGGGAGGGGAGAGAAGAGGAAATAGATCACTAGGTGTTTGGGAGGGAGGGAGAGAAGAGGAAACAGATCACTAGGTGGGAGGGAGGGAGGGAGGGGGAGAAGAGGAAACAGATCTCTGGGTGGGAAATTCATTAACTCTTGGAAAACAGTAGATGTTGATACTTGTATTCATTTATTGTTAAAACCAATTTATTTCAGTCCATCGCCTTGGTTGGGTGGAGCTGAAAGATAGACGGACGGGGGTTAGATTAGGTGGCTGTGGGTGTGTGGGTGAGGTTGAGAGAGAGAGTTGGGGAAGAGTTGATCTGGAGAGGAGAGAGGTAGCTGTTGATGAATAGCTGAAGACTCATTTACACCCGTGGAACAGTCAGAGAATTCTTAAAGAGTCTGACCTTCACCTTCACCTGGGAAAGTATCAAACATATATGAAATTCAGCTCCTCCAGATTGAGTGTCGACAGGGGTGCTATTAGAATTCAGAGTACAGTGTGGCGTCCAAGACACAGTATAATGGATGAGTTCTATTGGAATCCAAGACACAGTATAATGGATGAGTTCTATTGGAATCCAATATACATTATAATGGATGAGTTCTATTGGAATCCAAGACACAGTATAATGGATGAGTTCTATTGGAATCCAATATACATTATAATGGATGAATTCTATTGGAATCCAATATACATTATAATGGATGAATTCTATTGGAATCCAATATACATTATAATGGATGAGTTCTATTGGAATCCAAGACACAGTATAATGGATGAGTTCTATTGGAATCCAAGACACAGTATAATGGATTAGTTCTTTTGGAATCCAAGACACAGTATAATGGATTAGTTCTTTTGGAATCCAATATACATTATAATGGATTAGTTATTTTGGAATCCAATACACAGATGAGTTCTATTGGAAGCCAAGATACAGAATGATAGATTAGGTCTATTGGAATCCAAGGTACAGTATAGTGGATGAGTTATATTATACAGGACACTTTGAACATGTCATATATGGTACCCTATTCCCTACATAGTGAACTACTTTAGACCAGAGTCCTTTGGTACCCAATTCCCTACATAGTGCACTACTTTTAATCACAGCTCTGATCATGAGCAAATTAATATTCAGCTAGACAGAGGAAGCAGAGACAGACAGCATTCAAATTAATTGAATTCATCATATTAATGCGTGGTGTCTGGTCTGAGTAAGAAAACAAATACTCTTAAGAGTTAGTAGCAAATGGCACCCTATACCCTATTTAGTGCACTACTTTTGACCAGGGCTCATAGGCCTCTGGTAAAAAAAGTAGTGCACTACGTAGGGATTAAGGTGCCATTTGGGAAGCACAGAGGACTCTTGGGCTGTTTCTCCCAACCGTTGAGTTCTGTTTTATGTAACATGAACTGGAGGCCTTGTCTTTCTCACTCAGTTTGGCCTCGACTCTACCAGGTCATAATGGAGTTAGACAATTACAAATGTCCTGGGAATATTTTGTGATTTTAAAACTTCTTAGGGCTGAGATCCCGCTAACGGGATCGATATGACAACAGCCAGTGAAAGTGCAGGGCGCCAAATTCAAAACAACAGAAATCTCATAACTAAAATTCCTCAAACATTCCAGTATCTTATACCATTATAAAAGGTCATCTTTTATAATGAGAGAGAGAGAGGGATGGATGATATGGAGAGAGCGAGAGAGAGGGATGGATGATATGGAGAGAGAGAGAGAGCGAGAGAGGGATGGATGATATGGAGAGAGAGAGAGAGAGAGAGAGGGATGGATGATATGGAGAGAGAGAGAGAGAGGGGGGGTGGATGATATGGAGAGAGAGAGAGAGAGAGAGAGAGAGAGAGAGAGAGAGCGAGAGGGATGGATGGATGATATGAAGAGAGCGAGAGAGCGAGAGAGGGAGAGAGAGAAGGATGGATGGATGATATGGAGAGCGCGAGAGAGAGAGGGATGGATGATATGGGGAGAGAGAGAGAGAGAGAGAGAGAGAGGGGGATGGATGATATGGAGAGAGAGAGAGAGAGAGAGAGAGAGAGAGAGAGAGAGAGAGAGAGAGAGAGGGATGGATGATATGGAGAGAGAGAGAGAGAGAGAGAGAGAGAGCGAGAGCGAGAGAGGGATGGAATATGGAGAGAGAGAAAGAGCGAGAGAGAGAGAGGGGGATGGATGGATGATATGGAGAGAGAGAGAGAGAGAGAGAGATTGGGATGGATGATATGGAGAGAGAGAGAGAGGGATGGATGATATGGAGAGAGAGAGAGAGAGAGAGAGAGAGAGAGAGAGAGGGATGGATGATATGGAGAGAGAGAGAGAGAGAGAGAGAGAGAGAGAGCGAGAGCGAGAGAGGGATGGAATATGGAGAGAGAGAGAGAGCGAGAGAGAGAGAGGGGGATGGATGGATGATATGGAGAGAGAGAGAGAGAGAGAGAGATTGGGATGGATGATATGGAGAGAGAGAGAGAGGGATGGATGATATAGCAAGAGAGAGAGCGAGAGAGAGAGAGGGATGGATGATATGGAGAGAGAGAGAGAGAGAGAGAGGGATGGATGATATAGCAAGAGAGAGAGCGAGATATAGGAAGAAGAGAGAGAGGGGGAGGAATAGAGATGGGAAGAGAGAGAGAGATTGGAAGAAGATGGAGAGAGAGGGGGAGGAATAGAGAAGGGGGAGAGAGAGAGAGAGGAAGAAGAGAGAGAGAGAGGAATAGAGGAGGGAGGAGAGAAGAAGCTTTGACAAATATCTTAGAAAAGGTAAAAACAAGAATCATCTCAAACACTGCGGTAAACTTGCTGCTTTACAGAGACCATTAAGTAGCTCTTTGGTTAAATAATTCCAGGAAGAAAACCAACAGGGATGTGTCCCAAATAGCACCCTATTCCCTATATAGTGCACTACTTTTGACCAGGGCCCAATAGGAGAATTTAGGGAATCGGGTGCCATTTTGGATGCATCCAGAATGTTATTTCTGTAAAGGTATTCTAGACTAATCAGGCCAAGGGGAAGACATAGAAACAGCATAACAAGCTTAGCCTGCAGATGAAAAGAAAATTGGTTATTGGCATAATTTCAGTTGGCGATGACTGTTCCAAGACAGATAGAATTAGAGACTCTTCACTTTGGACATTTACTCTCACATACCAGGAGTGTGATCTAGGCTTGCGTACAAAACGGCACACTATTCCCTATTTAGTGCACTAGCTTTGACCAGAGCTCTATGAGCCCTGGTCAAAAGTAGTGCGCTATATAGGAAACGCTTAACCACTTGACCTAGCAATTAAAGCTGAAATAAACAACTGCTTCTCTCCAAAAAATGAAAATATAAACTGTATAAATTGTTATGAACATTAGCAGAATATTAAAAACGTTGCCAGAAGCAAAACTTCAAAACAAAAAAATTGCCAGAAGCAAAACTATTCTTCTGCACACACACACACACACACACACACACACACACACACACACACACACACACACACACACACACACACACACACACACACACACACACACACACACACACACACACACACTGTAACACAAACACACAGTAACAAACACACACAGTAACACAAACACACACACACCACACACAGTAACACAAACACACACACACAGTAACACACACACACTGTAACACACACACACACACACACACACTGTAACACAAACACACAGTAACAAACACACACAGTAACACAAACACACACACACCACACACAGTAACACAAACACACACACACACTGTAACACACACACACACACACACACACACACACACACACACACACACACACACACACTGTAACACAAACACACAGTAACAAACACACACAGTAACACAAACACACACACACACAGTAACACAAACACACACACACAACAGTTGTGAAGTAGCGTAAGGTAAAAGACTAGAATGTCAAGAGGAACAACAGAGATTTTTTTAATTTGACCTTTAATTTAACTAGGCAAGTCAGTTACAGTTTTTTTCGATTGCTAAACGACAGTGGGCACAACTGGAGTCACATGTGCAAAACTCTAACTACAGTCTGCACTACCAACAGTCACCTGAGCTAAACAGTTCACATCACCTGCAAAACTCATTCCAGGCAACACAACTCTTAACACATGGCTCAAAACACGCTCAGTGCAGCCAAACACTATGCACAACCCTCACTGAGATAACACACACTGTCACTCAGAACACACTGAGAGTAAAAACACTAGCATCAAACACCAATACAGAAAATACAAACTTTTCATCTTTACAGTTTGAACAATTTCAGTGACTTCATACAAAGTAATATTTTCTTCAAAGAAAAGAGTGACATTCTTTCACATGATTTATTAAAATTTTTAGAACATAACAATTCTTTAAGGTAAATGAAAATTAGCAGTTTGCTTCAATAGTCTGTAGTAATTTACAGAATTACAGTAATGAGAAAAAAAAGGTAGAAACTAAAAGTACATACTGTAAACCAAACAAATAATTGAGGGGCTAATCCTGCCTCTCTCTAGCATCAGGCCACAGGTTTTCTTCAACATCACATCTAATGTTTTCTCTTGCCGTGCACCTGGGGAAGAACCTTCTGGAGTGCCTTATCCATCCCTGGCAGTCCTCTGGACTCGTGTCCTCACATCCGGCACGCATGGCTTCCAAAAGAGACATTTGGTCATGTGGGTGGTGACCAAACACTTTCCACCTCCAGGCAGAGAAAAACTCCTCTATTGGGTTGAGGAAGGGTGAATATGCAGGCAGGTACAAAACCATAAATCTGTGATGTGCTGCAAACCAATCTGTTACAGCTGCAGAGTGGTGAAAAGCAACGTTATCGCAAACTATGACAAAAACTTGGGGGTTTCTTACTGGCTCCCCCTGTTCTGCTGGCACTAGCTGAGCATAGAGCTGTTCTAGGAAAGCTATAAGCCTTTCTGTGTTGTATGGGCCAATGAGTGGTGTGTTGAGAAGCAAACCATCATTGGCCATTGCAGCACACATGGTGATATTTCCCCCCCTTTGGCCTGGAACCTCCACAGTGGCCCTTTGACCTATAACATTCCTTCCTCTGCGCCGTGTTTTGGCAAGGTTAAATCCAGCTTCATCGATAAATACAAATGAATGTGGTCTTTCCAGTGCTTCCACCTCCATTACTCTCTGAAAAACAGTAAGTGCACAGTTTTACTGTAGAAATGCTAGTGTTTTTTTTTTACTGTAAATATTTTGTATAGCTGTGTACGTAACCTCAGACGTCTTACCTGGACATATTGGTATCTTTGCTCTTTTACCCGTTCACTGTTTCTCTTGAACGGTACAGTGTATAACTGTTTCATTGTAACTTGGTGTTTCTTTAGGACTCGAGCAATAGTTGTTGTGCTGACAGAATTAAAATGTTCAAATATACAGTGCCTTGCGAAAGTATTCGGCCCTCTTGAACTTTGCGACCTTTTGCCACATTTCAAACATAAAGATATAAAACTGTATTTTTTTGTGAAGAATCAACAACAAGTGGGACACAATCATGAAGTGGAACGACATTTATTGGATATTTCAAACTTTTTTAACAAATCCAAAACTGGAAAATTGGGCGTGCAATATTCAGCCCCCTTAAGTTAATACTTTGTAGCGCCACCTTTTGCTGCGATTACAGCTGTAAGTCGCTTGGGGTATGTCTCTATCAGTTTTGCACATCGAGAGACTGACATTTTTTCCCATTCCTCCTTGCAAAACAGCTCGAGCTCAGTGAGGTTGGATGGAGAGCATTTGTGAACAGCAGTTTTCAGTTCTTTCCACAGATTCTAGATTGGATTCAGGTCTGGACTTTGACTTGGCCATTCTAACACCTGGATATGTTTATTTTTGAACCATTCCATTGTAGATTTTGCTTTATGTTTTGGATCATTGTCTTGTTGGAAGACAAATCTCCGTCCCAGTCTCAGGTCTTTTGCAGACTCCATCAGGTTTTCTTCCAGAATGGTCCTGTATTTGGCTCCATCCATCTTCCCATCAATTTTAACCATCTTCCCTGTCCCTGCTGAAGAAAAGCAGGCCCAAACCATGATGCTGCCACCACCATGTTTGACAGTGGGGATGGTGTGTTGCTTTTACGCCAAACATAACATTTTGCATTGTTGCCAAAAAGTTCAATTTTGGTTTCATCTGACCAGAGCACCTTCTTCCACATGTTTGGTGTGTCTCCCAGGTGGCTTGTGGCAAATTTTAAACGACACTTTTTATGGATATCTTTAGGAAATGGCTTTCTTCTTGCCACTCTTCCATAAAGGCCAGATTTGTGCAATATACGACTGATTGTTGTCCTATGGACAGAGTCTCCCACCTCAGCTGTAGATCTCTGCAGTTCATCCAGAGTGATCATGGGCCTCTTGGCTGCATCTCTGATCAGTCTTCTCCTTGTATGAGCTGAAAGTTTAGAGGGACGGCCAGGTCTTGGTAGATTTGCAGTGGTCTGATACTCCTTCCATTTCAATATTATCGCTTGCACAGTGCTCCTTGGGATGTTTAAAGCTTGGGAAATGTTTTTGTATCCAAATCCGGCTTTAAACTTCTTTACAACAGTATCTCGGACCTGCCTGGTGTGTTCCTTGTTCTTCATGATGCTCTCTGCGCTTTTAACGGACCTCTGAGACTATCACAGTGCAGGTGCATTTATACGGAGACTTGTTACACACAGGTGGATTGTATTTATCATCATTAGTCATTTAGGTCAACATTGGATCATTCAGAGATCCTCACTGAACTTCTGGAGAGAGTTTGCTGCACTGAAAGTAAAGGGGCTGAATAATTTTGCACGCCCAATTTTTCAGTTTTTGATTTGTTTAAAAAGTTTGAAATATCCAATAAATGTCGTTCCACTTCATGATTGTGTCCCACTTGTTGTTGATTCTTCACAAAAAAATACAGTTTTATATCTTTATGTTTGAAGCCTGAAATGTGGCAAAAGGTCGCAAAATTCAAGGGGGCCGAATACTTTCGCAAGGCACTGTATCATTGTCAGCCAGCACTCTATCTTGAATCTCCCGCAGTTTTATTGCATTGTTGACAACAACCATGTCAACAATAGCATTTTCCTGCGCATCTGAAAATATTTTTCCTCTTCCCCCTGTTGGGGGCAGCCTTTGGGTCCTGTTGTAAAAATATATTTTACAGTCAAACTTACTGTAATATATATCTGTGTAAATATTCTATAATTGCAATACAAAATAGATTCCTGTAATGTTTTCATTTACTGTAAGGATGTAACTCTCACCTGTTTGCATGATGGAAAATTCGCATTACAGATGCCACTGTGGATCTTTGCAGATTGGGTTGCACCCTCAACCCTGCATCTCTCAATGAGAGACCATGGTTCACGACATGGTCTATAAGTGTAGCCCTTATTTCATCTGAAATAACAGCTCTTTGTCTTCTTTGTCTTCCTCCACGCATCCGCCCTCTCCCTGCCACCCTTCTCCCTCCACGAACCCATCTTCCTTGTTCCATTTCCAAAATGAGTCTTTCTGAGCTCTACCTATATATACTGTAATATGTGTGTGTGTTCACTAACAAGTCTAAAACAAGACACCTGCTTAGCCTTTCAGCTGAAATTGCAATCAGCAGTGTTTGAAAGGCACAAGGCTGAAATCTATTCCGTTTTGAATGTGTGGTTCACAGGTTTGACAGCAGTGTGTTAGCATTTGAACAAAGTGCTGTAAATCCACAGTGTTGTGCAGGTTGTGGTTAAAGTCATGTGATAAGTGTGTAGAGTTTTGAAAACTGTGTTCAAGCAATGAAAAACGAACTAGAGTTTGGTCCACATGAACTGCTGCTGTGCAGACTGTAGTTAGAGTTTTGCACACGTGTCCACTGTCGTTTAGCAATCGAAAAAAACTGTAAGAACAAATTCTTATTTTCAATGACGGTCTAGGAACAGTGGGTTAACTGCCTGTTCAGGGGCAGAACGACAGATTTGTCCCTTGTCAGCTCGGGGGTTTGAACTTCCAACCTTTGTTATATAGTTTATATAGTTTGTTATATCTGGAGTACTTCTCCTGTCCTATTTGGTGTCCTGTGTGAATCTAAGTGTGCGTTCTCTAATTCTCTCCTTCTCTCTTTCTTTCTCTCTCTCGGAGGACCTGAGCCCTAGGAGACCATGCCCCAGGACTACCTGACATGATGACTCCTTGCTGTCCCCAGTCCACCTGGCTGTGCTGCTGCTCCAGTTTCAACTGTTCTGCCTTATTATTATTCGACCATGCTGGTCATTTATGAACATTTGAACATCTTGACCATGTTTTGTTATAATCTCCACCCGGCACAGCCAGAAGAGGACTGGCCACCCCACATAGCCTGGTTCCTCTCTAGGTTTCTTCCTAGGTTTTGGCCTTTCTAGGGAGTTTTTCCTAGCCACCGTGCTTCTACACCTGCATTGCTTGCTGTTTGGGGTTTTAGGCTGGGTTTCTGTACAGCACTTTGAGATATCAGCTGATGTACGAAGGGCTATATAAATACATTTGATTTGATTTGATTTGATGATTTCTAGTCCCATGTTCTAACCCCTAGGCTACCCTGCCGCCACAGATGAGGAGAGTGATGTGTATTTAATCATCGAGCCTTCATTCGGACAGGTGCTGTATGTCATAGAGAAACAATAAGCAGTTTTTTTTTAGGTTTGAAAGAGTTGACTGTACAAAACATTAGGAACACCTACTATTGAGTTGCACCCCCTTTTGTCCTCAGAACCGCTTCAATTCTTCGGGTCATGAACTCTACAAGTTGTCGAAAGCATTCCACAGGGATACTGGGCCCCATGTTGACATCCAATGTTTCCCACAGTTGTGTCAAGTTGACTGGATGTCCTTCGAGTGGTGGACCATTCTTGATACACACGGGAAACTGTTGAGCGTGAAAAAAAACATCAGTGTTGTAGTTCTTGACACAAAACGGTGTACCTGTCACCTACTACCGTACTCTGTTCAAAGGCACATCAATCTTTTGTCTTGCCCATTCACCTTTATGAATGGCACACATACACACTCCATGTCTCAGATGTCTCAAGGCTTAAAAATCCTTATTTAACCTGTCTCCTTCCCTTTCATCTACATGTCTCCTCCCCCTTCATCTACATGTCTCCTCCCCCTTCATCTACATGTCTCCTCCCCCTTTCATCTACACTGATTGAAGTGGATTGAACACGTGACATCAATAAGGGATCCTAGCTTCCACCTGGATTCACCTGGTCAGTCTGTGTCCATGGAAAGAGCAGGTGTTCCTAATGTTTTGTCCGGTCAGTGTATGAGTTGTGTGAGAGAACAGGACAGTGGGTATTAAGGAAGTGATGTATTCATCTAACAGAACAGGTACTGTGCTTCTACATCTGCATTGTTTGGAGATGTTAGAATGGTTTTCTGCTGATGTAAAAAGGGCTTTATAAATAAATGACTATCCTTCATAAATAAATGACTATCCTTCATAAATACATGACTACCCTTCATAAATACATTACCTAGTCTCCAAGGCAGACTGGTCTCCTAGTCTCCAAGACAGACTGGTCTCCTAGTCTCCAAGACAGACTGGTCTCCTAGTCTCCAAGACAGACTGGTCTCCTAGTCTCCAAGACAGACTGGTCTCCTAGTCTCCAAGACAGACTGGTCTCCTAGTCTCCAAGACAGACTGGTCTCCTAGTCCCCAAGACAGACTGGTCTCCTAGTCTCCAAGACAGACTGGTCTCCTAGTCTCCAAGACAGACTGGTCTCCTAGTCTCCAAGACAGACTGGTCTCCTAGTCTCCAAGACAGACTGGTCTCCTAGTCTCCAAGACAGACTGGTCTCCTAGTCTCCAAGACAGACTGGTCTCCTAGTCTCCAAGACAGACTTGTCTCCTAGTCTCCAAGACAGACTGGTCTCCTAGTCTCCAAGACAGACTGGTCTCCTAGTCTCCAAGACAGACTGGTCTCCTAGTCTCCAAGACAGACTGGTCTCCTAGTCTCCAAGACAGACTGGTCTCCTAGTCTCCAAGACAGACTGGTCTCCTAGTCTCCAAGACAGACTGGTCTCCTAGTCTCCAAGACAGACTGGTCTCCTAGTCTCCAAGACAGACTGGTCTCCTAGTCTCCAAGACAGACTGGTCTCCTAGTCTCCAAGACAGACTGGTCGCCTAGTCTCCAAGACAGACTGGTCTCCTAGTCTCCAAGACAGACTGGTCTCCTAGTCTCCAAGACAGACTGGTCTCCTAGTCTCCAAGACAGACTGGTCTCCTAGTCTCCAAGACAGACTTGTCTCCTAGTCTCCAAGACAGACTGGTCTCCTAGTCTCCAAGACAGACTGGTCTCCTAGTCTCCAAGACAGACTTGTCTCCTAGTCTCCAAGACAGACTGGTCTCCTAGTCTCCAAGACAGACTGGTCTCCTAGTCTCCAAGACAGATTGGTCTCCTGGTCTCCAAGACAGAATGGTCTCCAAGACAGAATGGTCTCCAAGACAGAGTGGTGAACTGTCATGAGAATTATGTTCTCGATGTTCATAAACCAATTTGATTAAACTACTCAGGCTGCTAACCAGGATGTGTAAGATACTGATTGAAATGAAACAGACGGAGGCCCAGCTAAAATAGTCAATAAGGTTTATTCACGAGAGCGCTGGTTAGTACAAAAACATACTCTTGCACACAAACAAAATTCATACGCACATACATTTGCACACAAACAGTAGGTATCCTACGCACATACTGTCCTGCTACTCAGCCAACAAAAATTAGGGACCGTGAGAATCACTCTCTGTCCTTTCACAAATCTCTCAGTGGCTCCTAGCCAAGGTCGGCACCGAATCTTGCTCAGTCTGTGTTTATTTATTATAATTTTACTAACTATTAATCAATTTCATACAATTATATGGCTTCAGGGTGGAATATTCTAGTCATTCATTTAAACATATAAATTCCATCAACATGAACATATTGTTTGAAGAACACAGAAAGAGTATGTGTGTATGTGTTTGTGTGTGTGTGTGTGTGTGTGTGTCTGTGTGCAACCATGTGTGTGTGTTTGTAGTCA